>NW_028150724.1:0-15000 GCF_964638095.1 Poromitra crassiceps | reverse complement strand
TCAAGATTTGTATTGTCACTCCGTAGTACAAGTATCACGTGTGAAATTCTTGTGCTGTAGACTCCATTACAACATAGTGCAAAATAACAGGGCATATACTGTAGGTGCAGGAAAACAACAAGCAATAAGGCAGTAAAGCAATAAAACAAGCCAAAAAACAGTGACACATTCACTGCACATAGGTGCAAATAGTATAGACATAATTTAAACATAATTAAACATTCTGTTTGCACAGGTGCAAATAGCATAGACCTAATTGAACATACGTAATGGTAGCAGCTGCAGTACAGCTACTACATGATTGTTTGGAGTTTATTTGTGTATGTTAAGGAGTCTCGTGGCCTGCGGGAAGAAACTGTCCCTCGAGCGATTTGTGCGTGCTTTTGGGACCCTGTATCTCCTCCCTGAGGGTAACAGGGAGAACAGGCTGTTGTGGGGGTGGTTTGTGTCCT
This sequence comes from Poromitra crassiceps, assembly GCF_964638095.1. Classification (NCBI taxonomy): domain Eukaryota; kingdom Metazoa; phylum Chordata; class Actinopteri; order Beryciformes; family Melamphaidae; genus Poromitra; species Poromitra crassiceps. The sequence goes on along the minus strand of NW_028150724.1, from coordinate 14,548 downwards.
TGATGATCTTCAGGGACCTCCTGAGGCACCGCTGGTTGTACAGTTCCTGCAGTTCTGGCAGCTCACATCCTGTTACGTGCTGGGCCGCGCTGGGTAGCGCCCTGCGGTCCATGGTGGTACAGTTCCCGTGGTGAAGCAGCCAGTCAGCAGGCTTTCAATGGTGCTTCTGTAGAAGTCCCTGAGGATTTTTGGCCTTAGCCCAAATTTCTTCAGGCGCCTGAGTCCGTGTAGTCGCTGTTGGGCCTTTTTGACAACAGTGGTGGTGTGGCCGGCCCAAGTCAGGTCCTGGTGGATGTTGACTCCCAGATACTTGAAGCTGTCCACCACTGTGCCATTGATGGTGATTGGGGGGTGTGCGCCCCCCCCTCCCTGTAGTCTACAATGATCTCCTTGGTCTTGGAGACGTTTAGAGAGAGGTGGTTGTCCTGGCACCATTGTTCCAGGGCCTCCACCTCCTCTCTGTAGGCCGTCTCGTCGCTCCTGGAGATCAGCCCCACAACTGCTGTGTCGTCTGCAAACTTCACGATGGTGTTCGAAGTTTGAGTCGCCACGCAGTCGTGGGTGTAGAGGTCGTACCAGAAGGGGCTGGAGACGCACCCCTGGGGCGCTCCTATGCTGATGGTCAGTGGGGAGGAGGCGAGGTTGCCCACTCTCACCACCTGGCGGCGGTCTGTCAGAAAGTCCACGATCCAGTCACACATTGCTGTGTTTAGTCCCAGATCCTTGAGCTTGCTTACCAGCCTGGAGGGTACTATGGTGTTGAATGCTGAGCTGTAGTCCACGAACAGCATTCTCACATAGGTGTCCTTCCCCTCCAGGTGAGAGAGGGCGGTGTGAAGCACGTGTGCTACTGCATCCGCTGTGCTCCTGTTGGGGCGGTATGCAAATTGTAGTGGGTCGTGGTCCGGGGGGAGTGTGGGGCGGGTCTGTGATATGACCAGCTTTTCGAAGCACTTGCTGGCTATGGGCGTATAGATAACGTTAGCTTAGCTGCTTGCTAACGTGGCTATCGACTTACCCCCGAGGCCAGAAGCTCCGCTAATAATGTTACCATCTCTTTTTTTCCAATATTTTATTTTACAATTTTCAGAACGTGAAAAACAAAACGCTCAAACACAGAAAGAAAGAAATATAAAACAAACAGATCATCCACATTCCAATATTACAGCGTGCTGCTACCAGCCGCGTAATGTGCTTGTAAGAGATGTGCGTGGGATCCCACGCAAAGGCTCCATGAGAAGTCAGCTGGGCGAGTCACATGTCGCCTCCAACCTCGTCCAAGTAGGCCAGAAACGGGTCCCAGAACATTGAGAATTTCCCAAGTGAATTGGTCCTCAAGAACCGGAGTCTCTCCATACGTATAACTGAGACCATGTCCGTCAGCCACAGCTGAAAAGAGGCTGGGGAGGGGGTCTTCCACTCCCTCAGAATTAGGGATGCACCCATATATCGGCCGATAGTGGCCATTTTGACTGCAATCGGCCACCGGCAAAAAAGACCAACGTTCACCGATTGCAGTCGCCGATATTTAGAACACGGCATGCTGGTTTGGAAGCAAAGGTTTCCATGGCTTTGTGGAACTGAATTTTCTGAAAAGAAACAGGCTTAAGCAGAAATCTCACTTTGTAGCCCTGTAGTGACAGTTCAACAAAGTGTCCCTTGCCAATAGAGAGCCGCAGTAACGAGTCCGGAAATCATCGATGCTAACAGCCCTGGTTCTTCACAGTTTTCGCCTATGGGAGTTTTGAATGGGTTTTTGGCGCAATGCTTCTAATAAGCTCTCTGGGCAACGCTGGCTTAATCAAACGCGAACCAGTGTTTAGTAACATCATCTTCACACATGAAGACCACTTTTATGAGTTTTGAAGCTTTTATGTGCCGTTAAAAGGGTGGCTAGCTAGCAAACGGCTAAATGAGACTACACTGTTGAGTCGATGGAGATATATACGTCAATAACGTCACCACTCAAAGGACGAACACGGAAATTCTCTTTCCCTCACCTGGTTCAGCCCCGTTCAGCCCGGGGTAATCAGTGCACACATCAACAACAGTCCAGGTTGAGTGCTGACGTGACGTGGAAGCCTATGCGACAGTGTGTAGTTCTGGATTAGCTTAGCTCGAGCTTTTTACTTCTAGGGCTCGCATTTACGCTACAAAACTCATGAAAGTGGTCCTCATGTGTGAAGATTATCCGACAGAACTCTGGTTCGCGTTTGATTAATCTGCCCAGAGACCTTATTTCAAGCATCGCGGCAAAAACCCATTCAAAAATCCCATAGACAGAAACAGTGAAGAACCAGGAAGTTCGGGACTTCCGCATTCAGCCTACAAAAATACGTCATCCCTGCGGCTCTCTATTGGCTGCATGTGTACAGATGGTGGTAACCATAACCTGACCCTATCTCCTACCCTAACACACACACTACAAACACCCCACTGAGTATCAGTAGACTGTTTAGTCATTTGATATGAAGTTGAGTATAAGCATCAGACTTATCTCATCTCACTACTATAATACGATGAGGGGTTAAGCTGAGCATGCTAGAAATAAGCGCACAATATTTCTAGTCCAAATAAAGTGTCTTGCTCAAAAGTCTTTGTGTGTTGGAATAAGTGCGTGTTAAGTGTGACCTCTCTCTGTGCTCTCCGCTTGGCTCCAGCTGTTCGATGCAGTGGGGTGAAGACTCAGCCAGACTCCATGTCCCAGAATGCACGGCAGAAGGCCCTGCCTCGTAACCTAGGCACCCCCGCCGACACCCCGCCCGGCACGCTGCTGGTGAGCAGCAAGGGCCTGCAGCCCAGTCCCAAGAGGGCCATACGAGACCCCAAGACAGGCCGAGGTACTGCCTCTACTGTACACTCACTGTCCTCCTTTACCTCCTTTACCACCTCACTGCCTCTACACTCACTGTCCTCCTTTACCACCTCACTGCCTCTACACTCACTGTCCTCCTTTACCTCCTTTACCACCTCACTGCCTCTACACTCACTGTCCTCCTTTACCACCTCACTGCCTCTACACTCACTGTCCTCCTTTACCACCTCACTGCCTCTACACTCACTGTCCTCCTTTACCACCTCACTGCCTCTACACTCACTGTCCTCCTTTACCACCTCACTGCCTCTACACTCACTGTCCTCCTTTACCACCTCACTGCCTCTACACTCACTGTCCTCCTTTACCACCTCACTGTCCTCCTTTACCACCTCACTGCCTCTACACTCACTGTCCTCCTTTACCACCTCACTGTCCTCCTTTACCACCTCACTGCCTCTACACTCACTGTCCTCCTTTACCACCTCACTGTCCTCCTTTACCTCCTTTACCACCTCACTGCCTCTACACTCACTGTCCTCCTTTACCACCTCACTGTCCTCCTTTACCACCTCACTGCCTCTACACTCACTGTCCTCCTTTACCACCTCACTGTCCTCCTTTACCACCTCACTGCCTCTACACTCACTGTCCTCCTTTACCACCTCACTGTCCTCCTTTACCTCCTTTACCACCTCACTGCCTCTACACTCACTGTCCTCCTTTACCTCCTTTACCACCTCACTGCCTCTACACTCACTGCCCTCCTTCGTTATGCTGCCTTCTGGAAATGTAAAAAAATACTCAGGGTTTCCACGGGTGCTTTGAAAGTGCTTGAATTTATATATTTTGTGCAAGAATCTAAATTGAAGTTATTTTTTAGGTAACAGCAAACTTGAGAAGTGTTCATTCAATTCAAGCCTCTCTTCTTAATTGTCTGTGAGCTTCTGTTAAACCTGCTAGTTCTCATAAAAAAGTGTTGTAACAGTGATGAACCTGTTGGCTCCTTGAATTTGCTGTTGAATTAAGTGTGGGAACCCTGAGTGTCAAAGTGTGGGAACCCCGAGTGTCAAAGTGTGGGAACCCTGAGTGTCAAAGTGTGGGGACCACGAGTGTCAAAGTGTGGGAACCCCGAGTGTCAAAGTGTGGGGACCCCGAGTGTCAAAGTGTGGGAACCCCGAGTGTCAAAGTGTGGGGGCCACGAGTGTCAAAGTGTGGGAACCCCGAGTGTCAAAGTGTGGGAACCCCGAGTGTCAAAGTGTGGGAACCCCGAGTGTCAAAGTGTGGGAACCCCGAGTGTCAAAGTGTGGGAACCCCGAGTGTCAAAGTGTGGGAGCCCTGAGTGTCAAAGTGTGGGAGCCCTGAGTGTCAAAGTGTGGGAGCCCCGAGTGTCAAAGTGTGGGAACCCAGAGTGTCAAAGATGCCTTCCTTCCTTCCTGAGCTGGTTGTTACATGCATGTTGTGTTGCAGCTGTCCAGGAGAGGAACTCGTATGCGGTCAGTGTGTGGAAGAGAGTGAAAGCCAAGCTGGAGGGTAGAGACGTGGACCCCAACCGGAGGATGAGCGTCACTGAGCAGGTAACTCACACAAACACAGCATGCCTGTAGGTAACGCACACACAAACACAGCATGCCTGTAGGTAACGCACACAAACACAGCATGCCTGTAGGTAACGCACACACAAACACAGCATGCCTGTAGGTAACGCACACACAAACACAGCATGCCTGTAGGTAACGCACACACAAACACAGCATGCCTGTAGGTAACGCACACACAAACACAGCATGCCTGTAGGTAACTCACACACAAACACAGCATGCCTGTAGGTAACGCACACACAAACACAGCATGCCTGTAGGTAACGCACACACAAACACAGCATGCCTGTAGGTAACGCACACACAAACACAGCATGCCTGTAGGTAACTCACACAAACACAGCGTGCCTGTAGGTAACGCACACACAAACACAGCATGCCTGTAGGTAACGCACACACAAACACAGCATGCCTGTAGGTAACTCACACACAAACACAGCATGCCTGTAGGTAACGCACACACAAACACAGCATGCCTGTAGGTAACGCACACACAAACACAGCATGCTTGTAGGTAACTCACACAAACACAGCATGCCTGTAGGTAACGCACACACAAACACAGCATGCCTGTAGGTAACGCACACACAAACACAGCATGCTTGTAGGTAACTCACACAAACACAGCATGCCTGTAGGTAACGCACACACAAACACAGCATGCTTGTAGGTAACTCACACAAACACAGCATGCCTGTAGGTAACTCACACAAACACAGCGTGCCTGTAGGTAACGCACACACAAACACAGCATGCCTGTAGGTAACGCACACACAAACACAGCATGCCTGTAGGTAACTCACACACAAACACAGCATGCCTGTAGGTAACGCACACACAAACACAGCATGCCTGTAGGTAACGCACACACAAACACAGCATGCCTGTAGGTAACGCACACACAAACACAGCATGCCTGTAGGTAACGCACACACAAACACAGCATGCCTGTAGGTAACGCACACACAAACACAGCATGCCTGTCTTTGACATATCGTTTAAAGGCACAATTATAACGGCATCTGGCAAGATGTTTAGAGAAGTGTGGCTTTAGCCCCTCCCACAGATTCTCCTGTCAGTATGTTTGGTCACTAGTGAGAAATCTAGTACCCACTAAGGTTGAGCGGTATCCAGTTTTGGCCTAACTCTGTTATTAGTGGTTGTTTAACCAATAAGCCCCAAGAGGCTGTGGTTGACAGTGATTTGAGAGAGAAAAAGCAGCTCTCCAAATGTCCTTCCACAGGTTTGAATAGTTCCTCAAACCGGGCAGCAGCAACGAACGTTTCAGCCAAAGGCCTTCCTCACTTTGGCCTCTTTCTGCAATTCATTCTCTATGTAAGGACGCGCTAGACGTGCTCCTCTTTTAATGAACGCACCTGGCGTTTCAGCGCTGGTGGTGTCTGTTGTTTTTGGAGGAGCGCTGTGGGCGTTTTAAAGCTGAAAAAAACAGAGGAAAAGCGCCCTGATTGTCTTTTTCACTCCTCCTACCTTTTCTCCTCCCGAGGGATTTTCAACCTCTGCTGCTACCTGAATTGGCAATAATCTGACTTTCATGTTGACAGTGAACAACATCAAACAGACAAAACCAGCTGGCTACCGTCCGTGTGGTCGTTGTCTCGTCAACTCCAGTGCGCGCCACTGCAGGGGAAGATAAACCGGAGCACTAAAAAAACGCTCCGTGCGCTGTGTTTTGTGCACAATGGAAGCGCTCTCGACATGATTTTCATAGCGTTCTGACTGAAAAAAACACTTTTGGTGTGACTGCCCCCTTACTGAACTCTTTGCTTGCCCTGCACCCAGTGAGTCTTTGAATCCATTTTGAGTGTGCTGCTCGCTACCGGTGACTTTCTGTTAGTTATTTAATGACCACAGCTTAGAGGTGTTCTAAGCGGCCGTTCAGAGTAAGACCCAACGCGCTTATTTAAGCTGCTGGGTGTCTCAAGCTGAAAAAAGTTCAAAGCACGCTGCTCATCAATGTCACTCCTCCTACCGTCCGTGTGATCGTTGCATCCTGAACTGAAAACAAAACAAAGCAAGCACTCAAAAAGCCGCTCCGTGCTGTTTGTGCGCAATGGAAGCGCTCTCGGCATGATTTCCAAAGCGTTCACCACTTGCATTGTAAAATCACTGTAAATCACAGCCTCATGGGGCTTATTGCTTTTATAAAGCTTTGGACTTTGTAACCGCTGTGTCCCCATGTCTCCTCTCTAGGTGGACTTTGTCATCAAAGAGGCCACCAACACAGACAACCTGGCCCAACTGTACGAGGGCTGGACGGCCTGGGTGTGAACACTGCTCACGGCGCTTGCTTCATCTCTTTGGTCCAGCAAAGGCTTGGAGATCCACCAGAATCCAGCGGGTCTGGGGTGTCGGAGCAGCAGCACCGGGCCACACTGGGGGGAGGAAGGGGGGGAGCGGATGCTTAGCCCACCCCCCCAAACTCCCGGGCACCCGACCTGGGGGCAGCACCCGACCTGGGGGCAGCAACCTTGTAGCACCGCTGCAACCGCACTCCCCCGACCATCGGCGATCCAGCTAACACAACGCTCTGTGGGTCTGCGGGGGGCCCCGTCTCCTTTCAGGCGTTTACATGAGACGGGGTGAGGGGCGAGGGAACCCCCTCACCTGCACCACCCACTACAGAGCTCCACCCATACAAGCCACTGCTTCAGTCCTTTGGAGCCAACTCAAGTCCACAATCTTCTCGTCAGAAGGAGGACTTCTCTGAAGCACACAGCTGGCTCATGACAGCAGCTGCTGGTTGGACTTCACCATGGGACAAAAAGGCTAAGATGGATGGGTTCATCAAAATGGCCACTCCTGTTTTACTGAAATATTTTCCTTAATCATCTGGTGATTCTGATTGGCCAGTGGCAGATCTGCGGGTAAGCTGATTGGGCAGGTGTGATGTGGGCATGGGGTAGCTGAATGGACTCCCACCTGAAGCCTGCAATAAAAAATGATTTACACGGAGGGGAAACGGTATAAACAAGACTTTGTTTCTCCTCGAAACAGACCGGTATATATAAAACATTCGCACATATCTCTCAAATGATGTGTCAACCAATTTTTCCGAAAAAAGGAATGTCAAGTGGAGATGGTTTTCCCATGAAGAGTCATGGTGGTTTTGTGGTTAAAGTTGAAGCCTTCCATCATCTGCTATTATTTTTTAGGGTTGATTTGTTGGCTGAGAAAGAACAAAGTAAGATGTCAGAATTCAGAGGGGTGAGATCTTGATGCAGGAAAACCTATTTCTGATCCTTTTTCTTCAGTGTGCATCTTTAATCTGTGTTGTGTATTGTAACTTTTCTCCCTTCTTTCTTCTTAGACGTAGATTGCTGCCTTTTTTTGACTTGCCTGTCACAAGCTGTCGCCTTCCCCATATGTATTCACTCCCCACCCCCAATGCTTGCGTTTTATTGATGTTGACCTAGTTTTACATTTTTAGTGGGAGAAATTAAAGAGCAGATAGTGATGTTTTGGTGATGGTGCAAACTGTTATTTCTTAAAGGTTTTATTGGATTTTGTTTGATGCCAAATAAACGTGGAATTGAAGTCTTGCGCGTATTTTTTTTTAGGTCAGTGGTCGGTTGTTTGCTTCGGCGTCTTGGCGCAAACAGAGAGATTCCATTTAAGCCCTCATCACCATTTCTCTCTTACATCAGTCACATCCAAAAGATCTATTCTACACAGAATCATTTGTCAGAATCACTTAAATGCTGCTGTATGGAAAAATCTAAAGTGTTACAGTCGGGTCCTTGAATGTCATTGCTACGACGGTGCTAAGTTAATATATTAAGTTAATATATTAATTTAGCACCGTCAGTGTCTAGGATTATTTCTATCCACATTTCAAAGACCGTCCCTATAACTATTAATTCAACCGCATTTGGACTTGTTTTGGGCTGTCATGAACCGTGCGAGCATTACCGTGTGTCTGCATCGGTGATTTACTGTGGTATTGATTTGCTGCCAAAGCTGCTATCAGTAGGCCTACACTGTATATACTGTTGCTGCCAAAGCTGCTGTCAGTAGACCTACACTGTATATACTATTGCTGACAAAGCTGCTGTCAGTAGGCCTACAATGTATATACTATTGCTGACAAAGCTGCTGTCAGTAGGCCTACACTGTATATACTATTGCTGCCAAAGCTGCTGTCAGTACACCTACACTGTATATACTATTGCTGCCAAAGCTGCTGTCAGTAGGCCTACACTGTATATACTGTTGCTGCCAAAGCTGCTATCAGTAGGCCTACACTGTATATACTATTGCTGCCAAAGCTGCTGTCAGTACACCTACACTGTATATACTATTGCTGCCAAAGCTGCTGTCAGTACACCTACACTGTATATACTATTGCTGCCAAAGCTGCTGTCAGTAGGCCTACACTGTATATACTATTGCTGCCAAAGCTGCTGTCAGTACACCTACACTGTATATACTATTGCTGCCAAAGCTGCTGTCAGTACACCTACACTGTATATACTGTTGCTGCCAAAGCTGCTGTCAGTAGGCCTACACTGTATATACTATTGCTGCCAAAGCTGCTGTCAGTACACCTACACTGTATATACTATTGCTGCCAAAGCTGCTGTCAGTAGGCCTACAATGTATATACTATTGCTGCCAAAGCTGCTGTCAGTAGGCCTACACTGTATATACTATTGCTGCCAAAGCTGCTATCAGTAGGCCTACACTGTATATACTATTGCTGCCAAAGCTGCTGTCAGTAGACCTACACTGTATATACTGTTGCTGCCAAAGCTGCTGTCAGTACACCTACACTGTATATACTGTTGCTGCCAAAGCTGCTGTCAGTACACCTACACTGTATATACTATTGCTGCTGTCAGTACACCTACACTGTATATACTGTTGCTGCCAAAGCTGCTGTCAGTAAGCCTACACTGTATAGACTGTTGCTGCCAAAGCTGCTATCAGTAGGCCTACACTGTATATACTGTTGCTGTCAGTAGGCCTACACTGTATATACTCTTAAGTCTAAATGTTGGTATAAAAAGAAACCTGGCACATGGCACAAAGAGCAGTCAAAGGCATATGGTGTAGGATGGGATTAGGATGAATACATACAGCACTATGATGTATGTCAACATAGAAAATCCACCTTATCAAACGATTGACTTTTGATTAGAATGTTACTGCACAAGAATTAGCTTTGGACAAGTCTCTTCCCATCACTGTTGTATGTTGAGACATGATTTGTGCACAGCCATTTTTGCAGTGGACCTCCATGATGGTTGATTTGCAAAGCCTGTATTTCCACTGCAGACAGGGTTTCCCTGTGATCTTCAGGCCATGTTAAAGCCTGTATTTCCACTGCAGACAGGGTTTCCCTGTGATCTTCAGGCCATGTTAATTGTTCAGTTTGGTATGAAGCGTTTTGGAGGATAATCCTAAAGGTCAGGTTACACTCAAATCTCTGCTCCCTCAGCTTCACACTTTCTGGGTCACTGATTGGTCAATCTAAACTGGCACCCTTTCCAATGTGAGAGAGGTCTAGGTCCACTTTGTGTCTGGAAAACCCATCTTGACCATACCTACCTTACCATGACATTTGGACTCATTTTCTATATTTTTCAGCAATAAAACCTCAGAATTATAATTCACTCTGGCTAATCAAAATAACTACTTTACTCATGTAAAAGCGATTATTACGAGTTGTCAAAAATTTGGAATCGTGTTAGATTATATTACATTATGTCATTTAGCAGATGCTTTTATCCAAAGCAACTTAAAATAGTACATTTTGTCAACAGTAGTGAAATCAACTGTGCGGGGTCACGACCCTAAAGCTTCTGGCATACTCTTCGCGCACGCGCTGGAGGCGGGGCTCCGAGGAGGGCGCGCGCGCACTCTGCGCGGGCCAAAACAGAACATACTCAGTGCGCAGCTCCAGGCGCCAGGCAGTCTGAATGAAATTGAATGTAACTTTCCCAATTCTATGTATTAAATTATAAAAAATGACCCTCAACATTTGGGAAGGCTAAGCCACACAACTAGTTTGTTATAATCGAACGTCATGCTTCAAAGGCGACTTTATGACGGTGGGACTCAATCACAGCAGATATCCACTGATAGCCTACCACGGAGATCTCACAGGCACAGGCAGCAAAACCCGACGCGCTGATAGAAAAATCTCCATGGACGCGCCGCGCTGCGCTCAGGCCTCGCCCCCCGACACGCCCCGTGCGATGACGTCATAATCGCCGCGCGCCCTATGCGCTTGGCTGGGCGCGAAGAGTATGCCACAAGCTTAAGTGGGGTCTCCTGAAATTTAGAAGAAAAACGCTTTTTTACACCACACAATTTAAAACTACTGAAGACGATTAGTGCCATGTAAAGAAAATATTTGAGTTCTGATTTTAAGTCAGGATTCTGAGAATAAAGTCAGATCTGGAAGAAAGTTAGAATTATGAGTTTACGAAAACTGGTGGGGGAAAATCTGAATTTTGAGGAAAATAATCAGTATTGTGAGATTAGAGTCAGAATTCTCAGATTGAAGTCAGAAATCTGAGGGGAAAAGTCAGCATACTGTTACATGTGACATCATTGATGTCATTGACGAGGTCACTAATGATGTTACCGATGTACCAAAATTTTAACATCTGGCGTCCCTACATTTTTGGAACATCAAAGTGGGGTCTCAAGCTAAAAAAAAGGTTGGGAACCCCTGGTCTACATCATCCAAGATATTTTAAAAGGGATATGCAGCACTTGACAATACTTGAAGGAATAAGTAGCATTATTATTATTAATATTTGAGGATGGTTAGTTCAAGAAGGACTCTTCTTGAACTAACCATGTCGCAGTGCAGAGGGTCTGTACAGGGTCTGTGCTTGGTCTGGGCTTACTATTCCCTGTATGTTTCTGAACAAGTCTATTAATGAATTTGAATGATTATAGAATAGAGTGTAGGATTTCAGTGTATTTCACTGGCGTCTCGAATAACCACCAAAATCAATTCCTGCACATAGTCAACACACACTCCTACTCTACCTTTGCCAGCATGGCCACCTGTGGTTTGTCATGTCACTACACTTTCAGATTCATGCTCATATTCTGCTATTCTCAGGCTAATCTTGTTTCCCATGGGAGAGCCAACATTCCTCTGTGATGCCTCCTCCTGCAGAAACTTGAAAGCCCTCTGGTAGGATGTCATGGTGAAACCACAACAGAAGGTAATTAGTCCTCTCATTGCCGATTGGTCAGCTGATGGATGGATGAAGGAAGGAGGAATGAAAAGAGAAATAAATTGCTGTTTAACTCTCCCCAGTGCTTTCTCTTCTCTCTTTTTCTGTACCCTTCAGACGACCTCTGACCTGCAGTATGTTGCCCTTTAGTGAAACCTCACTACCCGTCTACTTCCTGTCTTTATGCTTTGGCTTGTTTTTCCAGACAAACATGTTTCTGATAACCGAGCATAAATGTAAACGTAACACGTTTTCAAATATATTTATTTACGAAATATCTGACACACAAAACACACAGCCTGCCTGAGAAAGAGATTACACGCGTGGAACCATTGCATAGCTGCATGTATTATACAGTTGTTTTTGTACTACCGCCTGATGCACTTCTGTTTGATTTTCTGGCACCATGAAGCATGAATAAATTGAGTACTAATGATAAAGTTTATATGGCGACATTTTAACTGTGTACCAATAGGCCTACACATTATTATATTTTGCCCCAGAATTTCACAGAATCACAAGGCAGATCAGGCTTGACCCAGGATGAATTTGTATGTTTGTTAGGGACAGGGAAATAATTCTGACTTGCTGTATAATACGGGGTCATCCCTATATGAGGGAACATAGGACTGAAGGAACATAGGACTGAAGGTACATAGGACTGAAGGAACATAGGGCTGAGGGGACATAGGGCTGAGGGAACATAGGACTGAGGGAACATAGGACTGAGGGAACATAGGACTGAGGGAACATAGGACTGAGGGTACATAGGACTGAAGGAACATAGGGCTGAGGGAACATAGAGCTGAGGGAACATAGGACTGAGGGAACATAGGACTGAGGGTACATAGGACTGAAGGAACATAGGGCTGAGGGAACATAGAGCTGAGGGTACATAGGACTGAGGGAACATAGGACTGAAGGAACATAGGACTGAGGGAACATAGGACTGAAGGAACATAGGGCTGAGGGAACATAGAGCTGAGGGGACATAGGGCTGAGGGAACATAGGACTGAGGGAACATAGGACTGAGGGAACATAGGACTGAGGGAACATAGGACTGAGGGTACATAGGACTGAAGGAACATAGGGCTGAGGGGACATAGGGCTGAAGGAACATAGGACTGAGGGAACATAGGGCTGAGGGAACATAGGGCTGAGGGGACATAGGGCTGAGGGAACATAGGGCTGAGGGAACATAGGGCTGAGGGAACATAGGACTGAGGGGACATAGGGCTGAAGGAACATAGGGCTGAGGGGACATAGGGCTGAGGGGACATAGGGCTGAAGGAACATAGGGCTGAGGGAACATAGGACTGAAGGAACATAGGGCTGAGGAAACATAGGACTGAGGGAACATAGGACTGAGGGAACATAGGACTGAAGGAACATAGTCGGCCTGGCCATCGGGAACACCGGGACAAATCCCGGTGGGCTGGTGGGCCGCTTGACCAGGCAATTTTATTGATTTTATTTCTTTATTTTTGAGACAGTGAACCGCAGCAGCCCACTTTGGGAATGCACCATCCCCACAGGATTACTCCTGTGGAAATAGTGTAGAACCTAGTGTAGAAGTGAGTGACTAAGCTAATAACCATAACAGCACATATAATTGACAAAAATCTAAAAATAAATATACAGTATTTACCCTAATGAGAAAAGGAGCAAATATTGATGGTTAAAACTGAATAATGACATCATAACAGTCTAATGTTAATTTAAAATGACACATTCTTCTAAATCTGGCTTCAAACGACCAACATTTTAGAAAAACAGCCCAAAAAATTCAGCTGCGAGCTAAGGTTGGCGTAAAACAAATTCAGTGGAGACCTTTGGTCTTCGCCGAATGTTGCTCCCTCTTTAGTGTAATGATCAAAAACCCTGGCGGTGGCTGGCAACTTTTCCTTTGAACCTCTGGCGGGGAATGAGTTAAACATCTCCAACTGATCACCGGCTGCTTATTTTAAGCGCTTATAGAGAGCTCCAGGGATGACGTATTTTTGTAGGCTGAATGCGGAAGTCCCGAACTTCCTGGTTCTTCACTGTTTCTGTCTATGGGATTTTTGAATGGGTTTTTGGCGCGATGCTTCAAATAATGTCTGTGGGCAACGCAAGTTTAATCAAACGCGAACCAAGGTTCAGCGGGATAATCTTCACACATGAGGACCACTTTCATGAGTTTTGAAGCGTAACTGCGAGCCCTAGAGGTAAAAAGCTCGTGCTAAGCTAATCCAGAACTACACACAGTGTCGCATAGGCGTCCACGCATTGATTGCGAGAGAAAGAATTTCCGCGTTCACTCGTGATGACATATAATATCCGCGTCGACATTGTAGTCTCATTTAGCCGTTTGCTAGCTAGCCACCCTTTTAACGGCACATAAAAGCTTCAAAACTCATAAAAGTGGTCTTCATGTGTGAAGATGATGTTACTAAACACTGGTTCGCGTTTGATTAAGCCAACGTTGCCCAGAGAGATTATTAGAAGCATCGCGCCAAAAACCCATTCAAAACTCCCATAGGCGAAAACTGTGAAGAACCAGGGCTGTTAGCATCGATGATTTCCGGACTCGTTCCTGGAGCTCTCTATGGAGGGCACATTGAGCAAGGTTTAGTGAGATAAATATGGCACAGGGAAATCTGGGTTCTAATGGTGAGTATATAACCAGTGCTGTTGTATTTTATATTACAGAGTACTATTCAAATACCAAATACCAGATAACTCTTTAATCACTAAATAACTCCTGGAATGCACTGAACATCACAGTTTGACAGTGGATGAGGATCTGAGTGGGGATTTTTTTTTACTTGTGTTTTTGCTTCTCGAAACCACACCCACTGGGCTAAACCACACCCACTGGGCTAAACCACACCCACTGGGCTTGTTTCTGTTGATCTACATGTAACATGAAAGA
>NW_028150725.1:0-25373 GCF_964638095.1 Poromitra crassiceps | reverse complement strand
AATCCAAAATCAGACAGAGTGTTGAGACCAGAGAGGCTAAGACCGCATTGACTCAGTGCGGTATTCAGCCTCTCTGGTGTCAAGTCTGACTTTGAAAAAAAAAAAAAAATCCAAAATCAGACAGAGTGTTGAGACCAGAGAGGCTAGACTCGCATTGACTCAGTGCGGTATTCAGCCTCTCTGGTGTCAAGTCTGATTTTGGAAAAAAAAAAAAAAAATCCAAAATCAGACAGAGTGTTGAGACCAGAGAGGCTAAGACCGCATTGACTCAGTGCGGTATTCAGCCTCTCTGGTGTCAAGTCTGACTTTGGAAAAAAAAAAAAAAATCCAAAATCAGACAGAGTGTTGAGACCAGAGAGGCTAAGACCGCATTGACTCAGTGCGGTATTCAGCCTCTCTGGTGTCAAGTCTGACTTTGGGAAAAAAAAAAAAAAAATCCAAAATCAGACAGAGTGTTGAGACCAGAGAGGCTAAGACCGCATTGACTCAGTGCGGTATTCAGCCTCTCTGGTGTCAAGTCTGACTTTGAAAAAAAAAAAAAAAATCCAAAATCAGACAGAGTGTTGAGACCAGAGAGGCTAAGACCGCATTGACTCAGTGCGGTATTCAGCCTCTCTGGTGTCAAGTCTGACTTTGAAAAAAAAAAAAAAATCCAAAATCAGACAGAGTGTTGAGACCAGAGAGGCTAAGACCGCATTGACTCAGTGCGGTATTCAGCCTCTCTGGTGTCAAGTCTGACTTTTGAAAAAAAAAAAAAAAATCCAAATCAGACAGAGTGTTGAGACCAGAGAGGCTAAGACCGCATTGACTCAGTGCGGTATTCAGCCTCTCTGGTGTCAAGTCTGACTTTGAAAAAAAAAAAAAAAAATCCAAAATCAGACAGAGTGTTGAGACCAGAGAGGCTAAGACCGCATTGACTCAGTGCGGTATTCAGCCTCTCTGGTGTCAAGTCTGACTTTGAAAAAAAAAAAAAAAATCCAAAATCAGACAGAGTGTTGAGACCAGAGAGGCTAAGACCGCATTGACTCAGTGCGGTATTCAGCCTCTCTGGTGTCAAGTCTGACTTTGAAAAAAAAAAAAAAAATCCAAAATCAGACAGAGTGTTGAGACCAGAGAGGCTAAGACCGCATTGACTCAGTGCGGTATTCAGCCTCTCTGGTGTCAAGTCTGACTTGAAAAAAAAAAAAAAAATCCAAAATCAGACAGAGTGTTGAGACCAGAGAGGCTAAGACCGCATTGACTCAGTGCGGTATTCAGCCTCCTCTGGTGTCAAGTCTGACTTTGAAAAAAAAAAAAAAAATCCAAAATCAGACAGAGTGTTGAGACCAGAGAGGGCTAAGACCGCATTGACTCAGTGCGGTATTCAGCCTCTCTGGTGTCAAGTCTGACTTTGAAAAAAAAAAAAAAATCCAAAATCAGACAGAGTGTTGAGACCAGAGAGGCTAAGACCGCATTGACTCAGTGCGGTATTCAGCCTCTCTGGTGTCAAGTCTGACTTTGAAAAAAAAAAAAAAATCCAAAATCAGACAGAGTGTTGAGACCAGAGAGGCTAAGACCGCATTGACTCAGTGCGGTATTCAGCCTCTCTGGTGTCAAGTCTGACTTTGAAAAAAAAAAAAAATCCAAAATCAGACAGAGTGTTGAGAACCAGAGAGGCTAAGACCGCATTGACTCAGTGCGGTATTCAGCCTCTCTGGTGTCAAGTCTGACTTTGAAAAAAAAAAAAAAAAATCCAAAATCAGACAGAGTGTTGAGACCAGAGAGGCTAAGACCGCATTGACTCAGTGCGGTATTCAGCCTCTCTGGTGTCAAGTCTGACTTTGAAAAAAAAAAAAAAAATCCAAAATCAGACAGAGTGTTGAGACCAGAGAGGCTAAGACCGCATTGACTCAGTGCGGTATTCAGCCTCTCTGGTGTCAAGTCTGACTTTGAAAAAAAAAAAAAAAATCCAAAATCAGACAGAGTGTTGAGACCAGAGAGGCTAAGACCGCATTGACTCAGTGCGGTATTCAGCCTCTCTGGTGTCAAGTCTGACTTTGAAAAAAAAAAAAAAAAATCCAAAATCAGACAGAGTGTTGAGACCAGAGAGGCTAAGACCGCATTGACTCAGTGCGGTATTCAGCCTCTCTGGTGTCAAGTCTGACTTTGAAAAAAAAAAAAAAATCCAAAATCAGACAGAGTGTTGAGACCAGAGAGGCTAAGACCGCATTGACTCAGTGCGGTATTCAGCCTCTCTGGTGTCAAGTCTGACTTTGAAAAAAAAAAAAAAAATCCAAAATCAGACAGAGTGTTGACACAGAGAGGCTAAGACCGCATTGACTCAGTGCGGTATTCAGCCTCTCTGGTGTCAAGTCTGACTTTGAAAAAAAAAAAAAAAATCCAAAATCAGACAGAGTGTTGAGACCAGAGAGGCTAAGACCGCATTGACTCAGTGCGGTATTCAGCCTCTCTGGTGTCAAGTCTGACTTTGAAAAAAAAAAAAAAAATCCAAAATCAGACAGAGTGTTGAGACCAGAGAGGCTAAGACCGCATTGACTCAGTGCGGTATTCAGCCTCTCTGGTGTCAAGTCTGACTTTGAAAAAAAAAAAAAAAATCCAAAATCAGACAGAGTGTTGAGACCAGAGAGGCTAAGACCGCATTGACTCAGTGCGGTATTCAGCCTCTCTGGTGTCAAGTCTGACTTTGAAAAAAAAAAAAAAATCCAAAATCAGACAGAGTGTTGAGACCAGAGAGGCTAAGACCGCATTGACTCAGTGCGGTATTCAGCCTCTCTGGTGTCAAGTCTGACTTTTGGAAAAAAAAAAAAAAAATCCAAAATCAGACAGAGTGTTGAGACCAGAGAGGCTAAGACCGCATTGACTCAGTGCGGTATTCAGCCTCTCTGGTGTCAAGTCTGACTTTGAAAAAAAAAAAAAAAAATCCAAAATCAGACAGAGTGTTGAGACCAGAGAGGCTAAGACCGCATTGACTCAGTGCGGTATTCAGCCTCTCTGGTGTCAAGTCTGACTTTGGAAAAAAAAAAAAAAAAAATCCAAAATCAGACAGAGTGTTGACACCAGAGAGGCTAAGACCGCATTGACTCAGTGCGGTATTCAGCCTCTCTGGTGTCAAGTCTGATTTTGGAAAAAAAAAAAAAAAAACCAAAATCAGACAGAGTGTTGAGACCAGAGAGGCTAAGACCGCATTGACTCAGTGCGGTATTCAGCCTCTCTGGTGTCAAGTCTGATTTTGGAAAAAAAAAAAAAATCCAAAATCAGACAGAGTGTTGAGACCAGAGAGGCTAAGACCGCATTGACTCAGTGCGGTATTCAGCCTCTCTGGTGTCAAGTCTGACTTTTGAAAAAAAAAAAAAAATCCAAAATCAGACAGAGTGTTGACACCAGAGAGGCTAAGACCGCATTGACTCAGTGCGGTATTCAGCCTCTCTGGTGTCAAGTCTGATTTTGGAAAAAAAAAAAAAAAAAATCCAAAATCAGACAGAGTGTTGAGACCAGAGAGGCTAAGACCGCATTGACTCAGTGCGGTATTCAGCCTCTCTGGTGTCAAGTCTGACTTTGAAAAAAAAAAAAAAATCCAAAATCAGACAGAGTGTTGAGACCAGAGAGGCTAAGACTGCATTGACTCAGTGCGGTATTCAGCCTCTCTGGTGTCAAGTCTGACTTTGATAAAAAAAAAAAAAATCCAAAATCAGACAGAGTGTTGAGACCAGAGAGGCTAAGACCGCATTGACTCAGTGCAGTATTCAGCCTCTCTGGTGTCAAGTCTGACTTTGAAAAAAAAAAAAAAAATCCAAAATCAGACAGAGTGTTGACACCAGAGAGGCTAAGACCGCATTGACTCAGTGCGGTATTCAGCCTCTCTGGTGTCAAGTCTGACTTTGAAAAAAAAAAAAAAAAATCCAAAATCAGACAGAGTGTTGAGAACAGAGAGGCTAAGACCGCATTGACTCAGTGCGGTATTCAGCCTCTCTGGTGTCAAGTCTGACTTTGAAAAAAAAAAAAAAATCCAAAATCAGACAGAGTGTTGAGACCAGAGAGGCTAAGACCGCATTGACTCAGTGCGGTATTCAGCCTCTCTGGTGTCAAGTCTGACTTTGAAAAAAAAAAAAAAAATCCAAAATCAGACAGAGTGTTGAGACCAGAGAGGCTAAGACCGCATTGACTCAGTGCGGTATTCAGCCTCTCTGGTGTCAAGTCTGACTTTGAAAAAAAAAAAAAAAAATCCAAAATCAGACAGAGTGTTGAGACCAGAGAGGCTAAGACCGCATTGACTCAGTGCGGTATTCAGCCTCTCTGGTGTCAAGTCTGACTTTGAAAAAAAAAAAAAAAATCCAAAATCAGACAGAGTGTTGAGACCAGAGAGGCTAAGACCGCATTGACTCAGTGCGGTATTCAGCCTCTCTGGTGTCAAGTCTGACTTTGAAAAAAAAAAAAAAAATCCAAAATCAGACAGAGTGTTGAGACCAGAGAGGCTAAGACCTGCATTGACTCAGTGCGGTATTCAGCCTCTCTGGTGTCAAGTCTGACTTTGAAAAAAAAAAAAAAAATCCAAAAATCAGACAGAGTGTTGACACCAGAGAGGCTAAGACCGCATTGACTCAGTGCGGTATTCAGCCTCTCTGGTGTCAAGTCTGACTTTGAAAAAAAAAAAAAAATCCAAAATCAGACAGAGTGTTGAGACCAGAGAGGCTAAGACCGCATTGACTCAGTGCGGTATTCAGCCTCTCTGGTGTCAAGTCTGACTTTGAAAAAAAAAAAAAAAATCCAAAATCAGACAGAGTGTTGAGACCAGAGAGGCTAAGACCGCATTGACTCAGTGCGGTATTCAGCCTCTCTGGTGTCAAGTCTGACTTTGAAAAAAAAAAAAAAATCCAAAATCAGACAGAGTGTTGACCACCAGAGAGGCTAAGACCGCATTGACTCAGTGCGGTATTCAGCCTCTCTGGTGTCAAGTCTGACTTTGAAAAAAAAAAAAAAAATCCAAAATCAGACAGAGTGTTGACACCAGAGAGGCTAAGACCGCATTGACTCAGTGCGGTATTCAGCCTCTCTGGTGTCAAGTCTGACTTTGAAAAAAAAAAAAAAAAATCCAAAATCAGACAGAGTGTTGAGACCAGAGAGGCTAAGACCGCATTGACTCAGTGCGGTATTCAGCCTCTCTGGTGTCAAGTCTGACTTTGAAAAAAAAAAAAAAAATCCAAAATCAGACAGAGTGTTGAGACCAGAGAGGCTAAGACCGCATTGACTCAGTGCGGTATTCAGCCTCTCTGGTGTCAAGTCTGACTTTGAAAAAAAAAAAAAAATCCAAAATCAGACAGAGTGTTGACACCAGAGAGGCTAAGACCGCATTGACTCAGTGCGGTATTCAGCCTCTCTGGTGTCAAGTCTGACTTTGAAAAAAAAAAAAAAAATCCAAAATCAGACAGAGTGTTGAGACCAGAGAGGCTAAGACCGCATTGACTCAGTGCGGTATTCAGCCTCTCTGGTGTCAAGTCTGACTTTGAAAAAAAAAAAAAAAATCCAAAATCAGACAGAGTGTTGAGACCAGAGAGGCTAAGACCGCATTGACTCAGTGCGGTATTCAGCCTCTCTGGTGTCAAGTCTGACTTTGAAAAAAAAAAAAAAATCCAAAATCAGACAGAGTGTTGAGACCAGAGAGGCTAAGACCGCATTGACTCAGTGCGGTATTCAGCCTCTCTGGTGTCAAGTCTGATTTTGAAAAAAAAAAAAAAAATCCAAAATCAGACAGAGTGTTGACACCAGAGAGGCTAAGACCGCATTGACTCAGTGCGGTATTCAGCCTCTCTGGTGTCAAGTCTGATTTTGGAAAAAAAAAAAAAAAAATCCAAAATCAGACAGAGTGTTGAGACCAGAGAGGCTAAGACCGCATTGACTCAGTGCGGTATTCAGCCTCTCTGGTGTCAAGTCTGATTTTGAAAAAAAAAAAAAATCCAAAATCAGACAGAGTGTTGAGACCAGAGAGGCTAAGACCGCATTGACTCAGTGCGGTATTCAGCCTCTCTGGTGTCAAGTCTGATTTTGGAAAAAAAAAAAAAAAAATCCAAAATCAGACAGAGTGTTGAGACCAGAGAGGCTAAGACCGCATTGACTCAGTGCGGTATTCAGCCTCTCTGGTGTCAAGTCTGACTTTGAAAAAAAAAAAAAAAAATCCAAAATCAGACAGAGTGTTGAGACCAGAGAGGCTAAGACCGCATTGACTCAGTGCGGTATCAGCCTCTCTGGTGTCAAGTCTGACTTTGAAAAAAAAAAAAAAATCCAAAATCAGACAGAGTGTTGAGACCAGAGAGGCTAAGACCGCATTGACTCAGTGCGGTATTCAGCCTCTCTGGTGTCAAGTCTGACTTTGGAAAAAAAAAAAAAATCCAAAATCAGACAGAGTGTTGAGACCAGAGAGGCTAAGACTGCATTGACTCAGTGCGGTATTCAGCCTCTCTGGTGTCAAGTCTGACTTTGAAAAAAAAAAAAAAAATCCAAAATCAGACAGAGTGTTGACACCAGAGAGGCTAAGACCGCATTGACTCAGTGCGGTATTCAGCCTCTCTGGTGTCAAGTCTGACTTTGAAAAAAAAAAAAAAAATCCAAAATCAGACAGAGTGTTGAGACCAGAGAGGCTAAGACCGCATTGACTCAGTGCGGTATTCAGCCTCTCTGGTGTCAAGTCTGACTTTGAAAAAAAAAAAAAAATCCAAAATCAGACAGAGTGTTGAGACCAGAGAGGCTAAGACCGCATTGACTCAGTGCGGTATTCAGCCTCTCTGGTGTCAAGTCTGACTTTGAAAAAAAAAAAAAAAATCCAAAATCAGACAGAGTGTTGAGACCAGAGAGGCTAAGACCGCATTGACTCAGTGCGGTATTCAGCCTCTCTGGTGTCAAGTCTGACTTTGAAAAAAAAAAAAAAAAATCCAAAATCAGACAGAGTGTTGAGACCAGAGAGGCTAAGACCGCATTGACTCAGTGCGGTATTCAGCCTCTCTGGTGTCAAGTCTGACTTTGAAAAAAAAAAAAAAAATCCAAAATCAGACAGAGTGTTGAGACCAGAGAGGCTAAGACCGCATTGACTCAGTGCGGTATTCAGCCTCTCTGGTGTCAAGTCTGACTTTGAAAAAAAAAAAAAAAATCCAAAATCAGACAGAGTGTTGAGACCAGAGAGGCTAAGACCGCATTGACTCAGTGCGGTATTCAGCCTCTCTGGTGTCAAGTCTGACTTTGAAAAAAAAAAAAAAATCCAAAATCAGACAGAGTGTTGAGACCAGAGAGGCTAAGACCGCATTGACTCAGTGCGGTATTCAGCCTCTCTGGTGTCAAGTCTGACTTTGGAAAAAAAAAAAAAAATCCAAAATCAGACAGAGTGTTTGAGACCAGAGAGGCTAAGACCTGCATTGACTCAGTGCGGTATTCAGCCTCTCTGGTGTCAAGTCTGACTTTGAAAAAAAAAAAAAAAAATCCAAAATCAGACAGAGTGTTGACACCAGAGAGGCTAAGACCGCATTGACTCAGTGCGGTATTCAGCCTCTCTGGTGTCAAGTCTGACTTTGAAAAAAAAAAAAAAATCCAAAATCAGACAGAGTGTTGAGACCAGAGAGGCTAAGACCGCATTGACTCAGTGCGGTATTCAGCCTCTCTGGTGTCAAGTCTGACTTTGAAAAAAAAAAAAAAAAATCCAAAATCAGACAGAGTGTTGAGACCAGAGAGGCTAAGACCGCATTGACTCAGTGCGGTATTCAGCCTCTCTGGTGTCAAGTCTGACTTTGAAAAAAAAAAAAAAAATCCAAAATCAGACAGAGTGTTGAGACCAGAGAGGCTAAGACCGCATTGACTCAGTGCGGTATTCAGCCTCTCTGGTGTCAAGTCTGACTTTGAAAAAAAAAAAAAAATCCAAAATCAGACAGAGTGTTGACACCAGAGAGGCTAAGACCGCATTGACTCAGTGCGGTATTCAGCCTCTCTGGTGTCAAGTCTGACTTTGAAAAAAAAAAAAAAAATCCAAAATCAGACAGAGTGTTGAGACCAGAGAGGCTAAGACCGCATTGACTCAGTGCGGTATTCAGCCTCTCTGGTGTCAAGTCTGACTTTGGAAAAAAAAAAAAAAAATCCAAAATCAGACAGAGTGTTGAGACCAGAGAGGCTAAGACCGCATTGACTCAGTGCGGTATTCAGCCTCTCTGGTGTCAAGTCTGACTTTTGAAAAAAAAAAAAAAAATCCAAAATCAGACAGAGTGTTGACACCAGAGAGGCTAAGACCGCATTGACTCAGTGCGGTATTCAGCCTCTCTGGTGTCAAGTCTGACTTTGAAAAAAAAAAAAAAAATCCAAAATCAGACAGAGTGTTGAGACCAGAGAGGCTAAGACCGCATTGACTCAGTGCGGTATTCAGCCTCTCTGGTGTCAAGTCTGACTTTGAAAAAAAAAAAAAAATCCAAAATCAGACAGAGTGTTGACACCAGAGAGGCTAAGACCGCATTGACTCAGTGCGGTATTCAGCCTCTCTGGTGTCAAGTCTGACTTTGGAAAAAAAAAAAAAAATCCAAAATCAGACAGAGTGTTGAGACCAGAGAGGCTAAGACCGCATTGACTCAGTGCGGTATTCAGCCTCTCTGGTGTCAAGTCTGACTTTGAAAAAAAAAAAAAAAATCCAAAATCAGACAGAGTGTTGACACCAGAGAGGCTAAGACCGCATTGACTCAGTGCGGTATTCAGCCTCTCTGGTGTCAAGTCTGACTTTGAAAAAAAAAAAAAAAAATCCAAAATCAGACAGAGTGTTGAGACCAGAGAGGCTAAGACCGCATTGACTCAGTGCGGTATTCAGCCTCTCTGGTGTCAAGTCTGACTTTGAAAAAAAAAAAAAAAAAATCCAAAATCAGACAGAGTGTTGAGACCAGAGAGGCTAAGACCGCATTGACTCAGTGCGGTATTCAGCCCTCTCTGGTGTCAAGTCTGACTTTGGAAAAAAAAAAAAAAAATCCAAAATCAGACAGAGTGTTGAGACCAGAGAGGCTAAGACCGCATTGACTCAGTGCGGTATTCAGCCTCTCTGGTGTCAAGTCTGACTTTGGAAAAAAAAAAAAAAATCCAAAATCAGACAGAGTGTTGAGACCAGAGAGGCTAAGACCGCATTGACTCAGTGCGGTATTCAGCCTCTCTGGTGTCAAGTCTGACTTTGAAAAAAAAAAAAAAATCCAAAATCAGACAGAGTGTTGACACCAGAGAGGCTAAGACCGCATTGACTCAGTGCGGTATTCAGCCTCTCTGGTGTCAAGTCTGACTTTGGAAAAAAAAAAAAAAAAAATCCAAAATCAGACAGAGTGTTGAGACCAGAGAGGCTAAGACCGCATTGACTCAGTGCGGTATTCAGCCTCTCTGGTGTCAAGTCTGACTTTGAAAAAAAAAAAAAAAATCCAAAATCAGACAGAGTGTTGAGACCAGAGAGGCTAAGACTGCATTGACTCAGTGCGGTATTCAGCCTCTCTGGTGTCAAGTCTGACTTTGAAAAAAAAAAAAAAAATCCAAAATCAGACAGAGTGTTGAGACCAGAGAGGCTAAGACCGCATTGACTCAGTGCGGTATTCAGCCTCTCTGGTGTCAAGTCTGACTTTGAAAAAAAAAAAAAAATCCAAAATCAGACAGAGTGTTGACACCAGAGAGGCTAAGACCGCATTGACTCAGTGCGGTATTCAGCCTCTCTGGTGTCAAGTCTGACTTTGAAAAAAAAAAAAAAAATCCAAAATCAGACAGAGTGTTGAGACCAGAGAGGCTAAGACCGCATTGACTCAGTGCGGTATTCAGCCTCTCTGGTGTCAAGTCTGACTTTGAAAAAAAAAAAAAAATCCAAAATCAGACAGAGTGTTGAGACCAGAGAGGCTAAGACCGCATTGACTCAGTGCGGTATTCAGCCTCTCTGGTGTCAAGTCTGACTTTGAAAAAAAAAAAAAAAATCCAAAATCAGACAGAGTGTTGAGACCAGAGAGGCTAAGACCGCATTGACTCAGTGCGGTATTCAGCCTCTCTGGTGTCAAGTCTGACTTTGAAAAAAAAAAAAAAATCCAAAATCAGACAGAGTGTTGAGACCAGAGAGGCTAAGACCGCATTGACTCAGTGCGGTATTCAGCCTCTCTGGTGTCAAGTCTGACTTTGAAAAAAAAAAAAAAAATCCAAAATCAGACAGAGTGTTGAGACCAGAGAGGCTAAGACCGCATTGACTCAGTGCGGTATTCAGCCTCTCTGGTGTCAAGTCTGACTTTGAAAAAAAAAAAAAAAATCCAAAATCAGACAGAGTGTTGAGACCAGAGAGGCTAAGACCGCATTGACTCAGTGCGGTATTCAGCCTCTCTGGTGTCAAGTCTGACTTTGAAAAAAAAAAAAAAAATCCAAAATCAGACAGAGTGTTGACACCAGAGAGGCTAAGACCGCATTGACTCAGTGCGGTATTCAGCCTCTCTGGTGTCAAGTCTGACTTTGAAAAAAAAAAAAAAAATCCAAAATCAGACAGAGTGTTGAGACCAGAGAGGCTAAGACCGCATTGACTCAGTGCGGTATTCAGCCTCTCTGGTGTCAAGTCTGACTTTGAAAAAAAAAAAAAAATCCAAAATCAGACAGAGTGTTGAGACCAGAGAGGCTAAGACCGCATTGACTCAGTGCGGTATTCAGCCTCTCTGGTGTCAAGTCTGACTTTGAAAAAAAAAAAAAAAAATCCAAAATCAGACAGAGTGTTGACGACCAGAGAGGCTAAGACCGCATTGACTCAGTGCGGTATTCAGCCTCTCTGGTGTCAAGTCTGACTTTGAAAAAAAAAAAAAAATCCAAAATCAGACAGAGTGTTGAGGACCAGAGAGGCTAAGACCGCATTGACTCAGTGCGGTATTCAGCCTCTCTGGTGTCAAGTCTGACTTTGAAAAAAAAAAAAAAAATCCAAAATCAGACAGAGTGTTGAGACCAGAGAGGCTAAGACCGCATTGACTCAGTGCGGTATTCAGCCTCTCTGGTGTCAAGTCTGACTTTGAAAAAAAAAAAAAAATCCAAAATCAGACAGAGTGTTGAGACCAGAGAGGCTAAGACCGCATTGACTCAGTGCGGTATTCAGCCTCTCTGGTGTCAAGTCTGACTTTGAAAAAAAAAAAAAAAAATCCAAAATCAGACAGAGTGTTGACACCAGAGAGGCTAAGACCGCATTGACTCAGTGCGGTATTCAGCCTCTCTGGTGTCAAGTCTGACTTTGAAAAAAAAAAAAAAAAATCCAAAATCAGACAGAGTGTTGAGACCAGAGAGGCTAAGACCGCATTGACTCAGTGCGGTATTCAGCCTCTCTGGTGTCAAGTCTGACTTTGAAAAAAAAAAAAAAAATCCAAAATCAGACAGAGTGTTGAGACCAGAGAGGCTAAGACCGCATTGACTCAGTGCGGTATTCAGCCTCTCTGGTGTCAAGTCTGATTTTGGAAAAAAAAAAAAAAAAATCCAAAATCAGACCGAGTGTTGAGACCAGAGAGGCTAAGACCGCATTGACTCAGTGCGGTATTCAGCCTCTCTGGTGTCAAGTCTGATTTTGGAAAAAAAAAAAAAAATCCAAAATCAGACAGAGTGTTGACACCAGAGAGGCTAAGATCGCATTGACTCAGTGCGGTATTCAGCCTCTCTGGTGTCAAGTCTGATTTGGAAAAAAAAAAAAAAAATCCAAAATCAGACAGAGTGTTGAGACCAGAGAGGCTAAGACCGCATTGACTCAGTGCGGTATTCAGCCTCTCTGGTGTCAAGTCTGACTTTGAAAAAAAAAAAAAAAATCCAAAATCAGACAGAGTGTTGAGACCAGAGAGGCTAAGACCGCATTGACTCAGTGCGGTATTCAGCCTCTCTGGTGTCAAGTCTGACTTTGAAAAAAAAAAAAAAAATCCAAAATCAGACAGAGTGTTGAGACCAGAGAGGCTAAGACCGCATTGACTCAGTGCGGTATTCAGCCTCTCTGGTGTCAAGTCTGACTTTGGAAAAAAAAAAAAAAATCCAAAATCAGACAGAGTGTTGAGACCAGAGAGGCTAAGACTGCATTGACTCAGTGCGGTATTCAGCCTCTCTGGTGTCAAGTCTGACTTTGAAAAAAAAAAAAAAAAATCCAAAATCAGACAGAGTGTTGACACCAGAGAGGCTAAGACCGCATTGACTCAGTGCGGTATTCAGCCTCTCTGGTGTCAAGTCTGACTTTGAAAAAAAAAAAAAAAATCCAAAATCAGACAGAGTGTTGAGACCAGAGAGGCTAAGACCGCATTGACTCAGTGCGGTATTCAGCCTCTCTGGTGTCAAGTCTGACTTTGAAAAAAAAAAAAAAAATCCAAAATCAGACAGAGTGTTGAGACCAGAGAGGCTAAGACCGCATTGACTCAGTGCGGTATTCAGCCTCTCTGGTGTCAAGTCTGACTTTGAAAAAAAAAAAAAAAAATCCAAAATCAGACAGAGTGTTGAGACCAGAGAGGCTAAGACCGCATTGACTCAGTGCGGTATTCAGCCTCTCTGGTGTCAAGTCTGACTTTGAAAAAAAAAAAAAAAATCCAAAATCAGACAGAGTGTTGACACCAGAGAGGCTAAGACCGCATTGACTCAGTGCGGTATTCAGCCTCTCTGGTGTCAAGTCTGACTTTGAAAAAAAAAAAAAAAATCCAAAATCAGACAGAGTGTTGAGACCAGAGAGGCTAAGACCGCATTGACTCAGTGCGGTATTCAGCCTCTCTGGTGTCAAGTCTGACTTTGAAAAAAAAAAAAAAATCCAAAATCAGACAGAGTGTTGAGACCAGAGAGGCTAAGACCGCATTGACTCAGTGCGGTATTCAGCCTCTCTGGTGTCAAGTCTGACTTTGAAAAAAAAAAAAAAAATCCAAAATCAGACAGAGTGTTGAGACCAGAGAGGCTAAGACCGCATTGACTCAGTGCGGTATTCAGCCTCTCTGGTGTCAAGTCTGACTTTGGAAAAAAAAAAAAAATCCAAAATCAGACAGAGTGTTGAGACCAGAGAGGCTAAGACTGCATTGACTCAGTGCGGTATTCAGCCTCTCTGGTGTCAAGTCTGACTTTGAAAAAAAAAAAAAAAATCCAAAATCAGACAGAGTGTTGACACCAGAGAGGCTAAGACCGCATTGACTCAGTGCGGTATTCAGCCTCTCTGGTGTCAAGTCTGACTTTGAAAAAAAAAAAAAAAATCCAAAATCAGACAGAGTGTTGAGACCAGAGAGGCTAAGACCGCATTGACTCAGTGCGGTATTCAGCCTCTCTGGTGTCAAGTCTGACTTTGAAAAAAAAAAAAAAAAAATCCAAAATCAGACAGAGTGTTGAGACCAGAGAGGCTAAGACCGCATTGACTCAGTGCGGTATTCAGCCTCTCTGGTGTCAAGTCTGACTTTGAAAAAAAAAAAAAAAATCCAAAATCAGACAGAGTGTTGAGCCCAGAGAGGCTAAGACCGCATTGACTCAGTGCGGTATTCAGCCTCTCTGGTGTCAAGTCTGACTTTGAAAAAAAAAAAAAAAATCCAAAATCAGACAGAGTGTTGACACCAGAGAGGCTAAGACCGCATTGACTCAGTGCGGTATTCAGCCTCTCTGGTGTCAAGTCTGACTTTGAAAAAAAAAAAAAAAATCCAAAATCAGACAGAGTGTTGAGACCAGAGAGGCTAAGACCGCATTGACTCAGTGCGGTATTCAGCCTCTCTGGTGTCAAGTCTGACTTTGAAAAAAAAAAAAAAAATCCAAAATCAGACAGAGTGTTGAGACCAGAGAGGCTAAGACCGCATTGACTCAGTGCGGTATTCAGCCTCTCTGGTGTCAAGTCTGATTTTGGAAAAAAAAAAAAAAAATCCAAAATCAGACAGAGTGTTGAGACCAGAGAGGCTAAGACCGCATTGACTCAGTGCGGTATTCAGCTCTCTGGTGTCAAGTCTGATTTTGGAAAAAAAAAAAAAATCCAAAATCAGACAGAGTGTTGAGACCAGAGAGGCTAAGACCGCATTGACTCAGTGCGGTATTCAGCCTCTCTGGTGTCAAGTCTGATTTGGAAAAAAAAAAAAAAAATCCAAAATCAGACAGAGTGTTGAGACCAGAGAGGCTAAGACCGCATTGACTCAGTGCGGTATTCAGCCTCTCTGGTGTCAAGTCTGACTTTGAAAAAAAAAAAAAAAATCCAAAATCAGACAGAGTGTTGAGACCAGAGAGGCTAAGACCGCATTGACTCAGTGCGGTATTCAGCCTCTCTGGTGTCAAGTCTGACTTTGAAAAAAAAAAAAAAAATCCAAAATCAGACAGAGTGTTGAGACCAGAGAGGCTAAGACCGCATTGACTCAGTGCGGTATTCAGCCTCTCTGGTGTCAAGTCTGACTTTGGAAAAAAAAAAAAAAAATCCAAAATCAGACAGAGTGTTGAGACCAGAGAGGCTAAGACTGCATTGACTCAGTGCGGTATTCAGCCTCTCTGGTGTCAAGTCTGACTTTGAAAAAAAAAAAAAAAATCCAAAATCAGACAGAGTGTTGACACCAGAGAGGCTAAGACCGCATTGACTCAGTGCGGTATTCAGCCTCTCTGGTGTCAAGTCTGACTTTGAAAAAAAAAAAAAAATCCAAAATCAGACAGAGTGTTGAGACCAGAGAGGCTAAGACCGCATTGACTCAGTGCGGTATTCAGCCTCTCTGGTGTCAAGTCTGACTTTGAAAAAAAAAAAAAAATCCAAAATCAGACAGAGTGTTGAGACCAGAGAGGCTAAGACCGCATTGACTCAGTGCGGTATTCAGCCTCTCTGGTGTCAAGTCTGACTTTGAAAAAAAAAAAAAAAATCCAAAATCAGACAGAGTGTTGAGACCAGAGAGGCTAAGACCGCATTGACTCAGTGCGGTATTCAGCCTCTCTGGTGTCAAGTCTGACTTTGAAAAAAAAAAAAAAATCCAAAATCAGACAGAGTGTTGACACAGAGAGGCTAAGACCGCATTGACTCAGTGCGGTATTCAGCCTCTCTGGTGTCAAGTCTGACTTTGAAAAAAAAAAAAAAAATCCAAAATCAGACAGAGTGTTGAGACCAGAGAGGCTAAGACCGCATTGACTCAGTGCGGTATTCAGCCTCTCTGGTGTCAAGTCTGACTTTGAAAAAAAAAAAAAAAATCCAAAATCAGACAGAGTGTTGAGACCAGAGAGGCTAAGACCGCATTGACTCAGTGCGGTATTCAGCCTCTCTGGTGTCAAGTCTGACTTTGAAAAAAAAAAAAAAAATCCAAAATCAGACAGAGTGTTGAGACCAGAGAGGCTAAGACCGCATTGACTCAGTGCGGTATTCAGCCTCTCTGGTGTCAAGTCTGACTTTGGAAAAAAAAAAAAAAATCCAAAATCAGACAGAGTGTTGAGACCAGAGAGGCTAAGACCTGCATTGACTCAGTGCGGTATTCAGCCTCTCTGGTGTCAAGTCTGACTTTGAAAAAAAAAAAAAAAATCCAAAATCAGACAGAGTGTTGACACCAGAGAGGCTAAGACCGCATTGACTCAGTGCGGTATTCAGCCTCTCTGGTGTCAAGTCTGACTTTGAAAAAAAAAAAAAAAATCCAAAATCAGACAGAGTGTTGAGACCAGAGAGGCTAAGACCGCATTGACTCAGTGCGGTATTCAGCCTCTCTGGTGTCAAGTCTGACTTTGAAAAAAAAAAAAAAAAATCCAAAATCAGACAGAGTGTTGAGACCAGAGAGGCTAAGACCGCATTGACTCAGTGCGGTATTCAGCCTCTCTGGTGTCAAGTCTGACTTTGAAAAAAAAAAAAAAAATCCAAAATCAGACAGAGTGTTGAACCAGAGAGGCTAAGACCGCATTGACTCAGTGCGGTATTCAGCCTCTCTGGTGTCAAGTCTGACTTTGAAAAAAAAAAAAAAATCCAAAATCAGACAGAGTGTTGACACCAGAGAGGCTAAGACCGCATTGACTCAGTGCGGTATTCAGCCTCTCTGGTGTCAAGTCTGACTTTGAAAAAAAAAAAAAAAAATCCAAAATCAGACAGAGTGTTGAGACCAGAGAGGCTAAGACCGCATTGACTCAGTGCGGTATTCAGCCTCTCTGGTGTCAAGTCTGACTTTGAAAAAAAAAAAAAAAATCCAAAATCAGACAGAGTGTTGAGACCAGAGAGGCTAAGACCGCATTGACTCAGTGCGGTATTCAGCCTCTCTGTGTCAAGTCTGACTTTGAAAAAAAAAAAAAAAATCCAAAATCAGACAGAGTGTTGACACAGAGAGGCTAAGACCGCATTGACTCAGTGCGGTATTCAGCCTCTCTGGTGTCAAGTCTGACTTTGAAAAAAAAAAAAAAAATCCAAAATCAGACAGAGTGTTGAGACCAGAGAGGCTAAGACCGCATTGACTCAGTGCGGTATTCAGCCTCTCTGGTGTCAAGTCTGACTTTGAAAAAAAAAAAAAAAAATCCAAAATCAGACAGAGTGTTGAGACCAGAGAGGCTAAGACCGCATTGACTCAGTGCGGTATTCAGCCTCTCTGGTGTCAAGTCTGATTTTGGGAAAAAAAAAAAAAAAATCCAAAATCAGACCGAGTGTTGAGACCAGAGAGGCTAAGACCGCATTGACTCAGTGCGGTATTCAGCCTCTCTGGTGTCAAGTCTGATTTTGAAAAAAAAAAAAAAATCCAAAATCAGACAGAGTGTTGACACCAGAGAGGCTAAGACCGCATTGAATCAGTGCGGTATTCAGCCTCTCTGGTGTCAAGTCTGACTTTGAAAAAAAAAAAAAAAAATCCAAAATCAGACAGAGTGTTGAGACCAGAGAGGCTAAGACCGCATTGACTCAGTGCGGTATTCAGCCTCTCTGGTGTCAAGTCTGACTTTGGAAAAAAAAAAAAAAATCCAAAATCAGACAGAGTGTTGAGACCAGAGAGGCTAAGACTGCATTGACTCAGTGCGGTATTCAGCCTCTCTGGTGTCAAGTCTGACTTTGAAAAAAAAAAAAAAAATCCAAAATCAGACAGAGTGTTGACACCAGAGAGGCTAAGACCGCATTGACTCAGTGCGGTATTCAGCCTCTCTGGTGTCAAGTCTGACTTTGAAAAAAAAAAAAAAAATCCAAAATCAGACAGAGTGTTGAGACCAGAGAGGCTAAGACCGCATTGACTCAGTGCGGTATTCAGCCTCTCTGGTGTCAAGTCTGACTTTGAAAAAAAAAAAAAAAATCCAAAATCAGACAGAGTGTTGAGACCAGAGAGGCTAAGACCGCATTGACTCAGTGCGGTATTCAGCCTCTCTGGTGTCAAGTCTGACTTTGAAAAAAAAAAAAAAAATCCAAAATCAGACAGAGTGTTGACACCAGAGAGGCTAAGACCGCATTGACTCAGTGCGGTATTCAGCCTCTCTGGTGTCAAGTCTGACTTTGAAAAAAAAAAAAAAAATCCAAAATCAGACAGAGTGTTGACACCAGAGAGGCTAAGACCGCATTGACTCAGTGCGGTATTCAGCCTCTCTGGTGTCAAGTCTGACTTTGAAAAAAAAAAAAAAAATCCAAAATCAGACAGAGTGTTGAGACCAGAGAGGCTAAGACCGCATTGACTCAGTGCGGTATTCAGCCTCTCTGGTGTCAAGTCTGACTTTGAAAAAAAAAAAAAAAATCCAAAATCAGACAGAGTGTTGAGACCAGAGAGGCTAAGACCGCATTGACTCAGTGCGGTATTCAGCCTCTCTGGTGTCAAGTCTGACTTTGAAAAAAAAAAAAAAAATCCAAAATCAGACAGAGTGTTGACACCAGAGAAGCTAAGACCGCATTGACTCAGTGCGGTATTCAGCCTCTCTGGTGTCAAGTCTGACTTTGAAAAAAAAAAAAAAAATCCAAAATCAGACAGAGTGTTGAGACCAGAGAGGCTAAGACCGCATTGACTCAGTGCGGTATTCAGCCTCTCTGGTGTCAAGTCTGACTTTGAAAAAAAAAAAAAAATCCAAAATCAGACAGAGTGTTGAGACCAGAGAGGCTAAGACCGCATTGACTCAGTGCGGTATTCAGCCTCTCTGGTGTCAAGTCTGATTTTGGGAAAAAAAAAAAAAAATCCAAAATCAGACCGAGTGTTGAGACCAGAGAGGCTAAGACCGCATTGACTCAGTGCGGTATTCAGCCTCTCTGGTGTCAAGTCTGATTTTGGAAAAAAAAAAAAAATCCAAAATCAGACAGAGTGTTGACACCAGAGAGGCTAAGACCGCATTGACTCAGTGCGGTATTCAGCCTCTCTGGTGTCAAGTCTGACTTTGGAAAAAAAAAAAAAAAAAATCCAAAATCAGACAGAGTGTTGAGACCAGAGAGGCTAAGACCGCATTGACTCAGTGCGGTATTCAGCCTCTCTGGTGTCAAGTCTGACTTTGAAAAAAAAAAAAAAAATCCAAAATCAGACAGTGTGTTGACACCAGAGAGGCTAAGACCGCATTGACTCAGTGCGGTATTCAGCCTCTCTGGTGTCAAGTCTGACTTTGAAAAAAAAAAAAAAAATCCAAAATCAGACAGAGTGTTGAGACCAGAGAGGCTAAGACCGCATTGACTCAGTGCGGTATTCAGCCTCTCTGGTGTCAAGTCTGACTTTGAAAAAAAAAAAAAAAATCCAAAATCAGACAGAGTGTTGAGACCAGAGAGGCTAAGACCGCATTGACTCAGTGCGGTATTCAGCCTCTCTGGTGTCAAGTCTGACTTTGGAAAAAAAAAAAAAATCCAAAATCAGACAGAGTGTTGAGACCAGAGAGGCTAAGACTGCATTGACTCAGTGCGGTATTCAGCCTCTCTGGTGTCAAGTCTGACTTTGAAAAAAAAAAAAAAAAATCCAAAATCAGACAGAGTGTTGACACCAGAGAGGCTAAGACCGCATTGACTCAGTGCGGTATTCAGCCTCTCTGGTGTCAAGTCTGACTTTGAAAAAAAAAAAAAAAATCAAAAATCAGACAGAGTGTTGAGACCAGAGAGGCTAAGACCGCATTGACTCAGTGCGGTATTCAGCCTCTCTGGTGTCAAGTCTGACTTTGAAAAAAAAAAAAAAATCCAAAATCAGACAGAGTGTTGACACCAGAGAGGCTAAGACCGCATTGACTCAGTGCGGTATTCAGCCTCTCTGGTGTCAAGTCTGACTTTGAAAAAAAAAAAAAAAATCCAAAATCAGACAGAGTGTTGACACCAGAGAGGCTAAGACCGCATTGACTCAGTGCGGTATTCAGCCTCTCTGGTGTCAAGTCTGACTTTGAAAAAAAAAAAAAAAATCCAAAATCAGACAGAGTGTTGAGACCAGAGAGGCTAAGACCGCATTGACTCAGTGCGGTATTCAGCCTCTCTGGTGTCAAGTCTGACTTTGAAAAAAAAAAAAAAAATCCAAAATCAGACAGAGTGTTGAGACCAGAGAGGCTAAGACCGCATTGACTCAGTGCGGTATTCAGCCTCTCTGGTGTCAAGTCTGACTTTGAAAAAAAAAAAAAAAATCCAAAATCAGACAGAGTGTTGACACCAGAGAGGCTAAGACCGCATTGACTCAGTGCGGTATTCAGCCTCTCTGGTGTCAAGTCTGACTTTGAAAAAAAAAAAAAAAATCCAAAATCAGACAGAGTGTTGAGACCAGAGAGGCTAAGACCGCATTGACTCAGTGCGGTATTCAGCCTCTCTGGTGTCAAGTCTGATTTTGGGAAAAAAAAAAAAAAATCCAAAATCAGACCGAGTGTTGAGACCAGAGAGGCTAAGACCACATTGACTCAGTGCGGTATTCAGCCTCTCTGGTGTCAAGTCTGATTTTGGAAAAAAAAAAAAAAATCCAAAATCAGACAGAGTGTTGACACCAGAGAGGCTAAGACCGCATTGACTCAGTGCGGTATTCAGCCTCTCTGGTGTCAAGTCTGATTTTGGAAAAAAAAAAAAAAAAATCCAAAATCAGACAGAGTGTTGAGACCAGAGAGGCTAAGACCGCATTGACTCAGTGCGGTATTCAGCCTCTCTGGTGTCAAGTCTGACTTTGAAAAAAAAAAAAAAAATCCAAAATCAGACAGTGTTGAGACCAGAGAGGCTAAGACCGCATTGACTCAGTGCGGTATTCAGCCTCTCTGGTGTCAAGTCTGACTTTGAAAAAAAAAAAAAAAATCCAAAATCAGACAGAGTGTTGACACCAGAGAGGCTAAGACCGCATTGACTCAGTGCGGTATTCAGCCTCTCTGGTGTCAAGTCTGACTTTGAAAAAAAAAAAAAAAAATCCAAAATCAGACAGAGTGTTGAGACCAGAGAGGCTAAGACCGCATTGACTCAGTGCGGTATTCAGCCTCTCTGGTGTCAAGTCTGACTTTGAAAAAAAAAAAAAAAATCCAAAATCAGACAGAGTGTTGAGACCAGAGAGGCTAAGACCGCATTGACTCAGTGCGGTATTCAGCCTCTCTGGTGTCAAGTCTGACTTTGAAAAAAAAAAAAAAAATCCAAAATCAGACAGAGTGTTGAGACCAGAGAGGCTAAGACCGCATTGACTCAGTGCGGTATTCAGCCTCTCTGGTGTCAAGTCTGATTTTGGAAAAAAAAAAAAAAAATCCAAAATCAGACAGAGTGTTGAGACCAGAGAGGCTAAGACCGCATTGACTCAGTGCGGTATTCAGCCTCTCTGGTGTCAAGTCTGACTTTGAAAAAAAAAAAAAAAATCCAAAATCAGACAGTGTTGAGACCAGAGAGGCTAAGACCGCATTGACTCAGTGCGGTATTCAGCCTCTCTGGTGTCAAGTCTGACTTTGAAAAAAAAAAAAAAAAATCCAAAATCAGACAGAGTGTTGACACCAGAGAGGCTAAGACCGCATTGACTCAGTGCGGTATTCAGCCTCTCTGGTGTCAAGTCTGACTTTGAAAAAAAAAAAAAAAAATCCAAAATCAGACAGAGTGTTGACACCAGAGAGGCTAAGACCGCATTGACTCAGTGCGGTATTCAGCCTCTCTGGTGTCAAGTCTGACTTTGAAAAAAAAAAAAAAATCCAAAATCAGACAGAGTGTTGAGACCAGAGAGGCTAAGACCGCATTGACTCAGTGCGGTATTCAGCCTCTCTGGTGTCAAGTCTGACTTTGAAAAAAAAAAAAAAAATCCAAAATCAGACAGAGTGTTGAGACCAGAGAGGCTAAGACCGCATTGACTCAGTGCGGTATTCAGCCTCTCTGGTGTCAAGTCTGACTTTGAAAAAAAAAAAAAAAATCCAAAATCAGACAGAGTGTTGAGACCAGAGAGGCTAAGACCGCATTGACTCAGTGCGGTATTCAGCCTCTCTGGTGTCAAGTCTGATTTTGGAAAAAAAAAAAAAATCCAAAATCAGACAGAGTGTTGACACCAGAGAGGCTAAGACCGCATTGACTCAGTGCGGTATTCAGCCTCTCTGGTGTCAAGTCTGATTTTGGGAAAAAAAAAAAAAAAATCCAAAATCAGACAGAGTGTTGAGACCAGAGAGGCTAAGACCGCATTGACTCAGTGCGGTATTCAGCCTCTCTGGTGTCAAGTCTGACTTTGAAAAAAAAAAAAAAATCCAAAATCAGACAGAGTGTTGAGACCAGAGAGGCTAAGACCGCATTGACTCAGTGCGGTATTCAGCCTCTCTGGTGTCAAGTCTGACTTTGGAAAAAAAAAAAAAATCCAAAATCAGACAGAGTGTTGAGACCAGAGAGGCTAAGACTGCATTGACTCAGTGCGGTATTCAGCCTCTCTGGTTTCAAGTCTGATTTTGGAAAAAAAAAAAAAAAAAAATCCAAAATCAGACAGAGTGTTGACACCAGAGAGGCTAAGACCGCATTGACTCAGTGCGGTATTCAGCTTCTCTGGTGTCAAGTCTGATTTTGGAAAAAAAAAAAAAAACAACCAAAATCAGACAGAGTGTTGAGACCAGAGAGGCTAAGACCGCATTGACTCAGTGCGGTATTCAGCCTCTCTGGTGTCAAGTCTGATTTTGGGAAAAAAAAAAAAAAATCCAAAATCAGACCGAGTGTTGAGACCAGAGAGGCTAAGACCGCATTGACTCAGTGCGGTATTCAGCCTCTCTGGTGTCAAGTCTGATTTTGGAAAAAAAAAAAAAAATCCAAAATCAGACAGAGTGTTGACACCAGAGAGGCTAAGACCGCATTGACTCAGTGCGGTATTCAGCCTCTCTGGTGTCAAGTCTGATTTTGGAAAAAAAAAAAAAAAAAATCCAAAATCAGACAGAGTGTTGAGCCCAGACAGGCTAAGACCGCATTGACTCAGTGCGGTATTCAGCCTCTCTGGTGTCAAGTCTGACTTTGAAAAAAAAAAAAAAAATCCAAAATCAGACAGAGTGTTGACACCAGAGAGGCTAAGACTGCATTGACTCAGTGCGGTATTCAGCCTCTCTGGTGTCAAGTCTGACTTTGATAAAAAAAAAAAAAATCCAAATCAGACAGAGTGTTGAGACCAGAGAGGCTAAGACCGCATTGACTCAGTGCGGTATTCAGCCTCTCTGGTGTCAAGTCTGACTTTGAAAAAAAAAAAAAAAATCCAAAATCAGACAGTGTGTTGACACCAGAGAGGCTAAGACCGCATTGACTCAGTGCGGTATTCAGCCTCTCTGGTGTCAAGTCTGACTTTGAAAAAAAAAAAAAAAAATCCAAAATCAGACAGAGTGTTGAGACCAGAGAGGCTAAGACTGCATTGACTCAGTGCGGTATTCAGCCTCTCTGGTGTCAAGTCTGACTTTGAAAAAAAAAAAAAAAATCCAAAATCAGACAGAGTGTTGACACCAGAGAGGCTAAGACCGCATTGACTCAGTGCGGTATTCAGCCTCTCTGGTGTCAAGTCTGACTTTGAAAAAAAAAAAAAAAATCCAAAATCAGACAGAGTGTTGAGACCAGAGAGGCTAAGACCGCATTGACTCAGTGCGGTATTCAGCCTCTCTGGTGTCAAGTCTGACTTTGAAAAAAAAAAAAAAAATCCAAAATCAGACAGAGTGTTGAGACCAGAGAGGCTAAGACCGCATTGACTCAGTGCGGTATTCAGCCTCTCTGGTGTCAAGTCTGACTTTGAAAAAAAAAAAAAAAATCCAAAATCAGACAGAGTGTTGACACCAGAGAGGCTAAGACCGCATTGACTCAGTGCGGTATTCAGCCTCTCTGGTGTCAAGTCTGACTTTGAAAAAAAAAAAAAAAATCCAAAATCAGACAGAGTGTTGACACCAGAGAGGCTAAGACCGCATTGACTCAGTGCGGTATTCAGCCTCTCTGGTGTCAAGTCTGACTTTGAAAAAAAAAAAAAAAAATCCAAAATCAGACAGAGTGTTGAGACCAGAGAGGCTAAGACCGCATTGACTCAGTGCGGTATTCAGCCTCTCTGGTGTCAAGTCTGACTTTGAAAAAAAAAAAAAAAAATCCAAAATCAGACAGAGTGTTGAGACCAGAGAGGCTAAGACCGCATTGACTCAGTGCGGTATTCAGCCTCTCTGGTGTCAAGTCTGACTTTGAAAAAAAAAAAAAAAATCCAAAATCAGACAGAGTGTTGAGACCAGAGAGGCTAAGACCGCATTGACTCAGTGCGGTATTCAGCCTCTCTGGTGTCAAGTCTGACTTTGAAAAAAAAAAAAAAAATCCAAAATCAGACAGAGTGTTGAGACCAGAGAGGCTAAGACCGCATTGACTCAGTGCGGTATTCAGCCTCTCTGGTGTCAAGTCTGACTTTGAAAAAAAAAAAAAAATCCAAAATCAGACAGAGTGTTGAGACCAGAGAGGCTAAGACCGCATTGACTCAGTGCGGTATTCAGCCTCTCTGGTGTCAAGTCTGATTTTGGGAAAAAAAAAAAAAAAATCCAAAATCAGACAGAGTGTTGAGACCAGAGAGGCTAAGACCGCATTGACTCAGTGCGGTATTCAGCCTCTCTGGTGTCAAGTCTGATTTTGGAAAAAAAAAAAAAAATCCAAAATCAGACAGAGTGTTGACACCAGAGAGGCTAAGACCGCATTGACTCAGTGCGGTATTCAGCCTCTCTGGTGTCAAGTCTGACTTTGAAAAAAAAAAAAAAAAATCCAAAATCAGACAGAGTGTTGAGACCAGAGAGGCTAAGACCGCATTGACTCAGTGCGGTATTCAGCCTCTCTGGTGTCAAGTCTGACTTTGAAAAAAAAAAAAAAAATCCAAAATCAGACAGAGTGTTGAGACCAGAGAGGCTAAGACCGCATTGACTCAGTGCGGTATTCAGCCTCTCTGGTGTCAAGTCTGACTTTGAAAAAAAAAAAAAAAAAATCCAAAATCAGACAGAGTGTTGAGACCAGAGAGGCTAAGACCGCATTGACTCAGTGCGGTATTCAGCCTCTCTGGTGTCAAGTCTGACTTTGAAAAAAAAAAAAAAAATCCAAAATCAGACAGAGTGTTGACACCAGAGAGGCTAAGACCGCATTGACTCAGTGCGGTATTCAGCCTCTCTGGTGTCAAGTCTGACTTTGAAAAAAAAAAAAAAAAATCCAAAATCAGACAGAGTGTTGAGACCAGAGAGGCTAAGACCGCATTGACTCAGTGCGGTATTCAGCCTCTCTGGTGTCAAGTCTGACTTTGAAAAAAAAAAAA
Source organism: Poromitra crassiceps (assembly GCF_964638095.1). Lineage (NCBI taxonomy): Eukaryota > Metazoa > Chordata > Actinopteri > Beryciformes > Melamphaidae > Poromitra > Poromitra crassiceps. Next base: position 822 of record NW_028150725.1, on the reverse strand, counting down.
AAAATCCAAAATCAGACAGAGTGTTGAGACCAGAGAGGCTAAGACCGCATTGACTCAGTGCGGTATTCAGCCTCTCTGGTGTCAAGTCTGACTTTGAAAAAAAAAAAAAAAAAATCCAAAATCAGACAGAGTGTTGAGACCAGAGAGGCTAAGACCGCATTGACTCAGTGCGGTATTCAGCCTCTCTGGTGTCAAGTCTGACTTTGAAAAAAAAAAAAAAAATCCAAAATCAGACAGAGTGTTGACACCAGAGAGGCTAAGACCGCATTGACTCAGTGCGGTATTCAGCCTCTCTGGTGTCAAGTCTGACTTTGAAAAAAAAAAAAAAATCCAAAATCAGACAGAGTGTTGAGACCAGAGAGGCTAAGACCGCATTGACTCAGTGCGGTATTCAGCCTCTCTGGTGTCAAGTCTGACTTTGAAAAAAAAAAAAAAAATCCAAAATCAGACAGAGTGTTGAGACCAGAGAGGCTAAGACCGCATTGACTCAGTGCGGTATTCAGCCTCTCTGGTGTCAAGTCTGATTTTGGGAAAAAAAAAAAAAAATCCAAAATCAGACCGAGTGTTGAGACCAGAGAGGCTAAGACCGCATTGACTCAGTGCGGTATTCAGCCTCTCTGGTGTCAAGTCTGATTTTGGAAAAAAAAAAAAAAATCCAAAATCAGACAGAGTGTTGACACCAGAGAGGCTAAGACCGCATTGACTCAGTGCGGTATTCAGCCTCTCTGGTGTCAAGTCTGATTTTGGAAAAAAAAAAAAAAAAAATCCAAAATCAGACAGAGTGTTGAGACCAGAGAGGCTAAGACCGCATTGACTCAGTGC
>NW_028150726.1:22500-25468 GCF_964638095.1 Poromitra crassiceps | reverse complement strand
GCATTACTACTGACTCTGCATTGTAGCTCAGCCATGATTTGGCCTGTGCTGATATGAACATTTGATCCAAAAGGAGCTCGGCATATACTAATTTATCATATATTTTTTCATTTTTAACACATTTTTATATGTAAAATATCAACTCTTTGCACACGTGTTCTTTTTTTTGGTACAACTATATAGGGCCCTATTCTCCCACAAGCCTTCGGCGCTAAAACGGGCCTTAAACGCAAAAAAACGTGCCTTGCGCCTGTTTTGGGACGATATCAATATGGCTTTAGGCTGCCAAATGCGCTTTAGGCCGAATGGGCGTGGCGCAGTCCCAGAATGGGCCAAAGTGGGCGTGTCGGCGCTAAATACCGGCGTACTGCTATCTTCCGACCTGGCGTTAATTTAGCGCCTTACGCCTTTGAAAAGCAGGCCTATTCAGTGGGCCAGTTGTGCGGAGCGCTCCCCTCTGGCTCTCTCCCTCCCCTCTGGCTCTCTCCTCTTTCACCCTTCTCTGTGTCACCTCTCTCCCTCTCTCCTCAGTCTGACAGGCACAATACCGACTGTCTCTGACTCCCTCGCTCAGAGTCCCATAGAAAAAATAAGCTGTAACTTCACTGCAATGTGAATGTCCCAAGATGCATTGTGTTTCTCCATTTCGCTACTAAATAGCAACCAAATGAGCCGAAAACCTATATTAAGGTAGATCTAAATAATGTGTAATGGTAAGACAACCTCCAATTGTAGAACATTTCAATATTGGACCAAATAAAACATCGAAATGAAAACACCACCCTATGTGAAACATATATGTCCTCTTGAGGCTATATATACCCCTTGTCGATTTAACGTGATTTAGATAAGTGACAGCGGAACGCACTTCGGAAGCTTCTACTGTCATCTGCTATACTGTGATGTCCGCTCCAATAACTTGGCCCTACTCCACATTTAGTTTTACAATAAAAACACATTTATGCAATGACTTTACATAATGTAGGCTATATTTATGTGCATCATCCTTCCTGCAGCAGGTGAGAGAAAATGATATCTTTCTGGACAAACTTTCACCAATCTAATAGGCTATATTTTTCTAGCTGATGCGTTTAGAACATTATTTTCACTTTGATCTTGCTATAGTGTAGCGTTTTTACATGCTTGCAGTATTTCAACTGCAGTTATATTGGTTTGAGAAGCATCATAATATGGAATAATAGCCGATATATGGAGACAGACGGGATGAAGGGAGGTGGGGGGGGGGGGGGATCAGAGGCTTGGGTTTCGTCTGGTTTTGCTGGACCACTGGAATGGAGCTTAAAAGGCAAGCATGCGATTCGTTTATTGCACTCATCCAATGAACTGACGGTGCATAATTTTACGCTTAAAAGGCGTGGTTGTAATGGTTGAGGCTGCATCTAGCGCCAAGACCAAGATATCAAGTGCGCTGGTCCACGCCCACTGATTTGGGCTGCGCCAGGCGCTCGGCCTAGAAACAGCGCCGATGCAACGATAGGGACCATAGTGTTTGTGTGCTTCGTGCACTTATTTCTAGGGTGGAGACTCTGGAGATGATGCAGCATGCATGCACTTTTTTGGGGGTGAGACCAAACTGCCGCTGCACTCTGTTGGGTCCCCAGCAGCGCACACCCCCCCGCCCCCGCCCCCCAAGTTTGAAGTGGATCCGACAAACGTTTCTCGAGATAAACCATTATTTGTGTTGCCAGTAGGTGGTGCTATGACTATGCACATGTCTGAATCACACATAATTTGGCACTGCACTGTGTCGGTTCCCCCGAGCAGCGCACTCCCCAGGTTTGAAGTCGATCGGATGAATGGTTCTCGAGATAAACCGCTTTTTGTGTTGAAAAGTAGGTGGCGCTATGCCTGCGCATGTCCGAAATTGGCCACTGCACTCCGTCAGGTTCCTTGCAGTCCAATCCGCAAGTTTGAAGTCGATCGGAACGGTTTTTGAGATAAACCGCTTTTTGTGTTGCCAGTAGGTGGCGCTGTCTGAATTTCATGAAATTTTGCACTGCACTCCGTGACAGCGCACTCTCCAAGTATGGAGGTGATCAGAGCAATGGTGTGCAAGTTATGGCAATTTAAAATCTAAAACATTGCCGTAGAGAGCCCCCTATGGGCACAATTCTGTCATTTTTTCCATGGCAGTTTCATGCACCTCCGGACATACGGACATGTAGACATCCAGACGGACGGACATGTCAGAGGTGTAGTGGTAAATACAGAGGTGTAGTGGTAAATACAGAGGTGTAGTGGTAAATACAGAGGTGTAGTGGTAAATACAGAGGAGTAGTGGTAAATACAGAGGAGTAGTGGTAAATACAGAGGTGTAGTGGTAAATACAGAGGTGTAGTGGTAAATACAGAGGTGTAGTGGTAAATACAGAGGTGTAGTGGTAAATACTAGGGGTGGGAGAAAAAATCGATTCACCTAAGTATTGCGATTTTTAATGTCACGATTTTTTTAATCGATCTTTTATTCCAGAATCGATAATCGCAAAAGCAAAAAAAAAAAAATTTTTTTTTTTTTTTTTTTTGTGCCCGCAGTCAGGCCACTCACTGAACAGCAGGCCAGGCGCCGCCTACTGGTTTACTAGTGATTTTATTACTTTATTAGTTAGTCTGAAGTAATAATTACACTTCAGGGTTAAAGTGGGTGCATCTTTGGGCTTCAAACGTCGGCCCATATCGGCCTGGCCTGCTTGGTATCTAATGCCCGGCCTGAATTATGATCCCAGTCCGCCCCTGTTTTTAACTATATCGCCCAGCCCTACTCATGATATATAATATACATTCTCTAGTGTATGATTCAACTTTTCCCATGTTCTAATCTAGTGTAAAAAGCAAACAAACTGAAAAAAGAAAAGAAAAAAAGAAACAAAAATCGCAATAAATCGTAATATCGAATCGCAATAATCGTAGAATCGCAATACTTAAGAATCGCAATATATATCGAATCGGCA
>NW_028150726.1:0-7500 GCF_964638095.1 Poromitra crassiceps | reverse complement strand
ACACACGTGTTGAATAGATATTTACTGTATATGATGCCTGCACCAGTGTTGAAAGCAATAAATTATATAGGGCCAGTACAGTAATATCATATTAATATTTTTGCTTGTTTTGACTTTTGTGAAATTGGAACCTAAATATCTTTAGGAGATCAGTTGCACTTGAGGAGGCAGGCTTGCTTGGTCGCATTGAGGCCAATGCCGAGTAATAAAAACAGCAGTTCCTTGAATGGCCACTTGAGGCTGGCTGCAAGAGCGAATCAATCCCCATTCACCCTCATGTTAAAATGCTCGTCTTTACATTTCACCTTTCATGACAACTGTATGGGGGGTGATTTTTTTATTTTTGTTTAGAGTAAAATAAACGATAGAAAAGACTATGTTTTGGGTGTGATTGACAGGTCGCCTGTCCAGTGATCGTGCTGTCCGCTGATCACGCACCTCACACGCGAGCTGTCCGAAAACCAAGATGGCAGCGGCCACCACGCCAAACTAGAGGCTTCAAAATGGGAGTCCACAAGCCAATGCGTGACGTTACACACACTCTGTCCATATCTTTTACTGTCTATGGATGCAGCCCAGCAAGCCTCGACAGACAGCAATGTAAAACAAGTGACCGCCTACAGGAAGACGCCACGTTCAACATCAACCTGAGCCCACACACGAGCAAAAGATGAGATTATGACACGGTCAAAATTCATGGAAAATGGAAAAATACCCTCACACGACCAAGACCTGGCTGTACGGAAAGTTCTTTGATCATAAATTTAGCTTGAATTGAGTGTGCAGATATTTCTGTCTCCCTTTATTATGAATTCTGACCATGCCACTATGATATCATGTCAACCCACGCAAGCACACAAGTACCACTCGTGTGGGTTGATGTTGAACTTGGCCTCCTCCTGTATGTCCAAATATGGCTTGTGCATTCTTCATTCAACATTTCATGACTGTTTCGATCAGAGAGAGGAAGATATTTAGAGCTGATTTCATGAACGATGTAGGTAGCAGCTATGGACGACTAGGTTCACTGTGACACACACGCACACGCGCGCACACACACACACGCACACGCGCACACACACACACACACACGCGCGCGCACACACACACACGCGCGCACACACACGCACACGCGCGCACACACGCCCGGATGTACAGTCAGAGAAAAACAACCCCACGCTTTTCTCTGGAAGAGAGACAATGAGTGAATCATTGTTTGCTCCGTTCTTCCTCACAGCAAAACAAAAACATATCTGAGCCACTCACCATCCATTCAAAACAGCATCACATGTGCCTTGGTAGTAACGCCACCTGTCATAACACTGTGTCATGTGCCTTGGTAGTAACGGCACCTGTCATAACACTGTGTCATGTGCCTTGGTAGTAACGGCACCTGTCATAACACTGTGTCATGTGCCTTGGTAGTAACGGCACCTGTCATAACACTGTGTCATGTGCCTTGGTAGTAACGCCACCTGTCATAACACTGTGTCATGTGCCTTGGTAGTAACGGCACCTGTCATAACACTGTGTCATGTGCCTTGGTAGTAACGCCACCTGTCATAACACTGTGTCATGTGCCTTGGTAGTAACGGCACCTGTCATAACACTGTGTCATGTGCCTTGGTAGTAACGGCACCTGTCATAACACTGTGTCATGTGCCTTGGTAGTAACGCCACCTGTCATAACACTGTGTCATGTGCCTTGGTAGTAACGCCACCTGTCATAACACTGTGTCATGTGCCTTGGTAGTAACGCCACCTGTCATAACACCATCACATGTGCCTTGGTAGTAACGGCACCTGTCATAACACTGTGTCATGTGCCTTGGTAGTAACGTCACCTGTCATAACACCATCACATGTGCCTTGGTAGTAACGGCACCTGTCATAACACTGTGTCATGTGCCTTGGTAGTAACGCTACCTGTCACATCACATGTGCCTTGGTAGTAACGGCACCTGTCATAACACTGTGTCATGTGCCTTGGTAGTAACGCCACCTGTCATAACACTGTGTCATGTGCCTTGGTAGTAACGTCACCTGTCATAACACTGTGTCATGTGCCTTGGTAGTAACGCCACCTGTCATAACACCATCACATGTGCCTTGGTAGTAACGGCACCTGTCATAACACTGTGTCATGTGCCTTGGTAGTAACGTCACCTGTCATAACACCATCACATGTGCCTTGGTAGTAACGGCACCTGTCATAACACTGTGTCATGTGCCTTGGTAGTAACGGCACCTGTCATAACACTGTGTCATGTGCCTTGGTAGTAACGCCACCTGTCATAACACTGTGTCATGTGCCTTGGTAGTAACGGCACCTGTCATAACACTGTGTCATGTGCCTTGGTAGTAACGGCACCTGTCATAACACTGTGTCATGTGCCTTGGTAGTAACGCCACCTGTCATAACACTGTCACATGTGCCTTGGTAGTAACGTCACCTGTCATAACACTGTGTCATGTGCCTTGGTAGTAACGGCACCTGTCATAACACTGTGTCATGTGCCTTGGTAGTAACGTCACCTGTCATAACACCATCACATGTGCCTTGGTAGCAACGCCACCTGTCATAACACTGTCACATGTGCCTTGGTAGTAACGTCACCTGTCATAACACTGTGTCATGTGCCTTGGTAGTAACGTCACCTGTCATAACACTGTGTCATGTGCCTTGGTAGTAACGTCACCTGTCATAACACTGTGTCATGTGCCTTGGTAGTAACGGCACCTGTCATAACACTGTGTCATGTGCCTTGGTAGTAACGGCACCTGTCATAACACTGTGTCATGTGCCTTGGTAGTAACGCCACCTGTCATAACACTGTCACATGTGCCTTGGTAGTAACGTCACCTGTCATAACACTGTGTCATGTGCCTTGGTAGTAACGGCACCTGTCATAACACTGTGTCATGTGCCTTGGTAGTAACGTCACCTGTCATAACACCATCACATGTGCCTTGGTAGCAACGCCACCTGTCATAACACTGTCACATGTGCCTTGGTAGTAACGTCACCTGTCATAACACTGTGTCATGTGCCTTGGTAGTAACGTCACCTGTCATAACACTGTGTCATGTGCCTTGGTAGTAACGGCACCTGTCATAACACTGTCACATGTGCCTTGGTAGTAACGCCACCTGTCATAACACTGTGTCATGTGCCTTGGTAGTAACGTCACCTGTCATAACACTGTGTCATGTGCCTTGGTAGTAACGGCACCTGTCATAACACCATCACATGTGCCTTGGTAGCAACGCCACCTGTCATAACACTGTCACATGTGCCTTGGTAGTAACGGCACCTGTCATAACACCATCACATGTGCCTTGGTAGCAACGCCACCTGTCATAACACTGTCACATGTGACTTGGCAGTAACGTCACCTGTCATAACACTGTGTCATGTGCCTTGGTAGTAACGCCACCTGTCATAACACTGTGTCATGTGCCTTGGTAGTAACGTCACCTGTCATAACACTGTGTCATGTGACTTGGTAGTAACGTCACCTGTCATAACACTGTGTCATGTGCCTTGGTAGTAACGTCACCTGTCATAACACTGTGTCATGTGCCTTGGTAGTAACGCCACCTGTCATAACACTGTGTCATGTGCCTTGGTAGTAACGTCACCTGTCATAACACTGTGTCATGTGCCTTGGTAGTAACGGCACCTGTCATAACACTGTGTCATGTGCCTTGGTAGTAGGGTTGTGCGATGTCATCAAAATACCCATCGTGATTATTTTACAGTGAAACATCGTTTTGGACGATGGCATCGTCATTGACGGGTGGGGGTTGGGGGAATAATGAATTATTTATTAAGTCGCTACGTTGCTGTAATTCCATTTGGCTAGCCGCTGCAATGCGTTCACGTTAATAACAGGACAGCTGAGCCTGAGCTCGACATGATACCAGCGGGCTTAAATAGGCTATTAGCCTCTGCCCTGTGCTACAGCACAGAGCAGAGGCGACTGAAGTGGGCAGTGGCTGTCACTACCAGCAATTTGAACGGCGCAAAACAAATAACGTTAACGTTACAGATCCTCACCAACAACGTGTATGTGTTGAATTTAACTAGCTGGCAGAAAACTGGCTGAATTACTGGCTGATATAACGTTAGATTCGCGTGGGCTTTTGAACCTAATGTAATGAGAGAGAGTTTAGGAGAAATGGCTAGAGAAACGCAGCTGCTGCAGGGGCGGTTTTAGCATCAGAGCTTTGGGTGGGCTCAGCCCACCCAAAGCAGGGCTCGACGTTAACTTTTAAAAGTGGTTGCCGGAGGGGCAACCTGGCAAGAGCTTTTGGTTGCCCGAATAAAAATATGGTTGCCCAATTTTAGTCGCTTTATATTTTGAGTAATTAAGATACTATGCAGTCATAAGCCGGCTTAATAATGACGATGTGACAGAAAAGTAAGTATAATAATCTATAGTATAGTATAATAGGCCTATTCAGTGTGCGCACCGGGTGTAGTAGTAGTAATAATGATAATAATAATAATAATACATTTGTGTCATTTCGTTTTCTAAACAAATCTTATTTTTTGTTTTTATAATGCATTTGCACTAAAATGATTTAACTAATATTTGTGAACTTTCATTTTCATATATTTTTCAACAGTTATTGTTCATATTGTGCTTAATTTATTAATTAAAAGCGTTATTGATAATTAAGTAGCCTACCCTCCTCCAGGCCCGGCTCCAGACCCAAGTTACAGAGGGGGCCTGCCCCTAGCTTGGGGGGGCCAAGCTACCCAAGGGGCATCCGGGGGGATTCTCCCCCGGAAGAAGATTTTGTACATTTTAAAGTAAAATTCGTCAACCTGGTGCATTTGAGAGCAAAATGAAGAGGCTAAATCTGTGAAGAACTACACACATCTCTAATGTGTTGTGACTTTACAAATAATTAGGCCTAAACAATCAATATTAAGTGTATTTACACATTGTGCACAAATTGTTAAACTTTAAAACAGAAAAACGGAAAAACGTTTTTAGCAAAAAAAAAAAAAAAAAAAAAAAAAAAAAAAAATTGAATGGGGGGGCCAGTTTGTTAAATGGGGGGGCCCGGCCCGGTCAGGCCCGGCCCGGTCAGGCCCGGCCCGGTCAGGCCCGCCCCTAACGCCGGGCCTGCCCTCCTCATGTTCATTCAGGGATACTATGATGACAGTGGTTTGGGGCCCCCACTCTGATGTTGCATAGGACCCCAAAAGGCCCAGAAGCGGCCCTGCAATCCCTCTCTCTCTCACCCCGTATGAGAGGCTGACAGGCCAGGGATGCAAATCATTTCTCAGCACATATACGCGGTGGTAAAACGTTTTTGAAGGATGTCCTGATCGAGGTGTATGTTGTAGGCTTGTTGTAGGCTACATGCTTTGCAGTATAGCGTTATGCTGGAATTATGCTTGAAGTTTGGGCTGTCGCACGGAAATGAGAGACACTGAATCTTGACGAGGAAACGTGTGGAGCGTTTATACACTGTGTGTGGGTTTCTGCTCGCGGAAGTGAGCTGGAGTCTTGAAAACTCCACTTTGTCCGCCCAGCCGCGTCCACGTAGTTACACAATTCGGGGTGTGCACAGCCAGGCGAAAACCGTCTGCACAGCAGCCTTGTGGAGGGGCGCGTCTGCTGATTTAACTCACTTTTCCGTGTGGACACTCGCCGATGCGGGAAGCATATGAGACCTAAGCGCTTGTTGTAGGCTACATGCTTTGCAGTATAGCATTCGTTTTCCGTCCCGTTCAAAGACGCACGGGTATTTCACCTCAATGACAATTTCCTCGTCCTTTGTTTCTGTGCGGGGCTGCGGGCGGACGAGGTTCTTCTTGCGTCTTGCAGCCGCTGTGATTGTGTGCGAGCAGCCCCACCTGTCCCAGTCAGTACTCGTTAAACATACCGCACGTGCAGCATGCATCACGTAGGTTCCGACTGGTAATTAGTAACATCGTTTCGATTGTAACAGCAATAAAATGTCACATATATGTCACTCACAACAAGTATTAAAACATTTATTTGGTGTATATTTTGCTGTTTGCTGCTGTACATATTTTGTTGCATGTTAAATCGTGGTTGCCCCTGGGGCAACCAAAGACCGAGAAATGGTTGCCCCATGTTTTTTTTTGGTTGCCCGGGGCAACCGGGCAGCCGTTAATGTCGAGCCCTGCCAAAGGTCATGGACCACTGAACCCCTAGGGGGGTCCGGGGGCATGCCCCCCCGGGAGAAAATTTTGTACAGTTTCAAGTAAAAATGGATCAAACTGGCGCACTTTGAGATCAAAATGAAGAGACTAGATCTATGAAGAACTACACACATCAATATCTTCTTTACCATTCTGTGGTTTTACAGCAATGAAAAAATAATTGTTTCCCTATACTATATATATTCTGCATACAGGTTACTATGATAGAATTATGCTTGCATAAATAATACCAAAATCACTTCAGGGGAGTTTCAAGTAAAGTAACATTTTGCTTTGTAGGCAAAACAAAAGTAAAATTAAATCAAAAGGGAACTTCCTAACTTATTGGCTGGAATAATATTCCGACAAGATAATAATATACTGTAAGCACTAAAGCAGGAGTTTGCAGTCAACTAGTTGAAATTAATATGTGGCAGTATTTGTGGGGGTCAAAATCTATGTAGGGTGTTACCACCACAAATAAATCAGTGTATGGGAAACACTGACTATTAAATTGTGTGACTAGAAAGACACCAATAAATCTGAGAAAATGTACTTTAATTTGAACAACAGCACTACAACGGTGGCATTACAAATGGTATTATGAAATTATTGTGGGAAAAAACAAGAATGCCACTTTTTTCATGAACTTTAAGCAGAAAATTAAAAAATAGTTTTAAAGCAAAAATAAATAATAAATAAAGATAATTTTAACATTGGCTCAACCAGCCCCATCTTACTGACCACCAGGGGTCCTGGTCCTTAATCCCTTTTTATTACTACCATGCCACTGGTACTGTACACAAACAAGGCTGTTTAAATATCTGCCTTGCACTCCCTTAAGGCTGGCTCACACTACAGGATTTTCGGCCGATTTATGCCCGATTCACCCCTCCCGAGAATCGGAGGAGAAATCTGTCCTGGCAGCTTGCCAAGCTTGGTCGGGCCCGACTTTCGGCACCGATTATCTTGTAGTGTGAGCTGTTTGCAGATCCAATCTTAAGCCTCCCGATCTGCTCAAAGCCTCATCGGGGCCGTCCCGATCATATCAAACATGTTTGATATTTAGGACTGAAAATCTGCGCGAATACATCATTCTGCTGCTGCGGGAGACTCCCGTCATTATCGTTAATTGACGCGGCCTCATTTGATGCGCTGCACTGCAGGTATCAGATAGGCTACCAAATACCAACAGCACAGAACCATGAGTATTTGGGGGAAAATGTCACTACGGTAATTTATATCACAATGAATGACCAATGAATAAAAAGTTGTTATATCGTAGTTTTGAGCCCCTGCCAGTCAGAGGCTGT
>NW_028150727.1:0-25470 GCF_964638095.1 Poromitra crassiceps | reverse complement strand
ATGTTCTTTCTCTTGAGCATGATCAGTATCATAAGACTTGCTCATACAGTACACACACTGTGGAGCATAGCTGCCTCAATGGCTGGAAAACAAGTATGACAGTGTAACCCCTCTCTGTTGTTCTTTGCTTGTAGCTAGGCACGCTGCGCACACACATTATTCCTGAAAACAGACAAGGGAAGTGCACAGAAACAAAAGGCGGACGTCCCAAGTTCAAAAGTTTGAGAGTCAGTTTTGAACCAAGATATTCAGAAATGAAGGGCTCTCTACCTTATTAATTTCTGTTGCTCCCATGTAGTTCAGTTCATATAATCAAAGTCATGTTTGCACAGGCGAGGAGGATTGCCTCCGTCTTTGCCAAGTAAGAATTTATGGATTTACAAGAGAATAGATGTGTAATAGAAGAGTTACAGGGCCAAAGCTGGACAGATTATCAGGGGATTAACACAAATCTACACGGCTATTCAGCCAACGTCAAGCACAGACCGTTCATAAACCTCCCTCAAATGAACCTCATAACCTCTGCTTAGCTCGTGCTTTCTCTGAATGTCTCGGGGAGTACGATGTAACGGCAGAGCAAACGGGGAGAAACTTTTTGAGTGGCTGGCAGAAAAACTATGGTATGAGGGGGAAGTCCTTTTGGTTGGCCCGGAGAGAGACGGCAGATCAGATTTCTCTGTGTGAGGTGGGGAAAGCCTGCGAGACTCTAGTGTAATGTTGTTGGGCTAGGGAGCCAGAAGGGGTGTAAACAACAGGCAGTCTGAAGAAGTGGGACAGGCCTGTGGCCGTTGCCTGGTAACAAATATTTTGGGCAGGAAGACCGGGCAAACACGCCCCGCCTTCCAAAGGGAAACAGGGGCTGGCCTCATGAGCACAGCGCAAGTTAGTAGCTTCCCGAAAGTATGCTAAGAGACAGGGGCAAGCAAAACAAAGCAGGCCAGGGGCATTAGACAACACTTTGTTGTTGTGTACGTGTGTTTTGTACCTGGGTCTGCAGGAGCCACATGTGTACACCCCCCCCCCCCTCTCTCTCTCTCTCTCTCTCTAGGAGCAAAACCAAGCTAGCTCATTTGAGCTATCCACACCATAGCCTACATGAGGCATAACTATAGGTCAATAGGTGTAGACAGCAAGACATAGAGATAAGCAGATCAATATGATATAATGTGTTTCATACTGCTGTATTTAGCAGATTATATGCCGCCTACTAAGTTAAGTATTACACTGTAGGTAACACTTTATTTGGATAGTTTGCCTAGAGTGCCTACAGCCTGGGTATTTGTAACATTTTAACCAGGTGTGTAGTGCTATCTGGAGAACTGGGGGAGCACACCTATATGAGGAACAACCCCCCCCCCCCCCCCCCTATTTTACTATTGGAAAAAACAAACCCTTGGAGAAAAAGTGTGGGAACTGCACTCCCACAGCACTACAGCCCTGATTTTAACAGCTTATTAGTTTGACGTTCAACAATTCAACTGTTTCGCTTTGTCTGTAGATGTTGTTTTCTCAGATTATTAGTTGAGATTCAACAAACGGATTGTTTGTTTTGTTCCACACACCTGCACCGATGTAATGGAGTCTAGGTATGGTCATAAATTAAGGTGACCAGATTTCTCAAATGAAAATCAGGGACATTTCCAGTCCGGCAATCAATATATCGTTAAAATATCCAATGTTATTACCTATGAAATAAAAAGGGGGATGATTCCAGTTTCATTCACACACACACACACACACACACACACTTCATTCACTGTGCACCTTTGCAAAATGTCAAGGTGTCCTCCAGCAGCATCAGGCCTGGCCGTCCAAACCTACAGCTCCGAATGTTTTATGAAAAGCCTCAGATCTCAAAAGGTATTTTCGGTGTCGTCCTGAGTGCTTTTTCATTGTTGAAGGTTTCCTGGACCAGCAGGAAGCAGCATGTGAACACTTGTTGGATGCCTGGATCAATTGGCTACATAGACATGTGATGCTTTATATGCTTTTAACTCGCCTGCCTCCCGCAAGCTTTTTGCTTGAGTGGTTGGCCATAAGTATCTTCACTAGATTTAAGAATGAGCCTGCTAGAGCTAGAGTTATTTTCGGCTGCAGATGCCAGTAGAAAATCGGGGACATTTTCGGGGACAGGTCCCCAGAAACGGGGACTGTCCCCGAAAATCGGGGATGTCTGGTCACCTTATCATGAATGGTCTCATATAGGTTAGTGTTCAGTAGGTCAGTGGTTCTCAAACTTTTTCACATCAAGGCCCCCTCAAACTGACACAAATTAGACCACGGACCCCCATTTGATAAGATTTTGTCCCAGGGTCCCCATCTGATAAGATCTTTGCTTTTAGATGTTTTATTGCAGAAAGTGTATGAAAACCCATGACCATAACAGTCATACCTTCTGTCATTGTGTTACTTATGGATGGAATTATAGTGAAAATAAAATATTCCCCTTTTTGTTGGGGACCCCCCCCGGACCCTACTTTGAGAACCACTGAGCTAGATAATCTGTTGAACATCTTAAACAGTTGAATTGTTGAATGTCAACTAATAAGATGTTGAAATGTTACTCTGGGTCTCTGCATCTCTGTAGGCAGACATATCCAAATAAAATGTTACCAGGCTAATTAGCATTTCTAATCCAACATCCATGAAAATGATACAATAGCCGAGTGTACAGCCACAGCCTGGCTCTCCACTCACAACTTAACAATAACAAGAATGTAAAGCAGTGAGTGACATAAGCTTTTCGGCAAACAAGCCGATGTAAAGCTTACCCGGCCAAATAAACAGCGAGACATTGCTGAATTAGTATATAGTTTAGTCGCGTTTGAATCCGGAAGCCATATTGTGTGTTGGTCGCTCCGCAGTCTGCACATTTTCGAAATGCAGGCCAGGGTGGCAGGGGACGGACCCGCCCTACTCTGTTCTGGTTGGTAAGGTATGAGGAGGAGGAGTGCTGATTGGTTATGGTTAGGGTAAAATATCAGGGTAAGCCAATCAGATGTAGAGTGGGGTGGGTCCTTCCCCTGCCACCCTGCATTTCGACAATCCGTGGGAGCTCTCTCTTGCTACTGTCTGCTTTTTCCTGTCACTCAGAACCGGTTACCACGGCAACCAGTTGCTAGGCGGCATAACAAAAAAAAGAAAGGGAGACAAATTTACGTCTTTGCGTCAGACATGTAACGGCGTATCCAAGGCAACCGAACGCTGAACAGGGTACACACATGCACATGCAGCGGGCTCGTGGTAGGAAGGGGATACCACATGGTTCCCCGGCAGTTGTTTTGTTTTACCTCGATTAGCCTAGATATCCCGTTTGATTCTCGTCGTTAATACTAATAATCAAGTCTAGTGTTTAAGCCTTAAGCAGAGTAAAAACATGCATGTTTTGTCCTTCTGTCGAGTCAAAGAGCCCAATGTTGTGCATTTGTTCAAATGCTTAGGCTATGTTAAAATGAGTCCGTCAGAGGCAGAGCCAATGTCCAGTCCATCCCTCTTCGCCTCACCCCGTCAAATGTTCAATTTTCGATTCGCCTGCGTTAAAGGTAGACTAATGACCTCAGTAGTTCCCCAAATTGAAATTGGCGATTTGAGTTACTCACGGCAGCCTTCGTGGATCCGCGTCTCTGACGTTGTGGCTGTGAGTAATTGTCATCTCCAACTCTTGTTCTTCCTCCTTCTGTCCTCACCGAGCGTACAACACCATGCCCGCCCCGTGACATTCTGCGACATCACACATAATAAACGTACATCCATTTCTTATTTTTCATTCATGATTTTCCACCCGGTCTTCCCGCATTTACCCCCCACCGCCTCCCACTTGTCACATTCCCATGTGCGTCCGCGAGCAGTGTAGGCTATAACAATGAATGAATCACTTTCTACTCTGCTGGGTGATGTTTGCAATGACATGCGCGGATTTCCGTAATTGCGGCCCACTGCACTGTCCATGTCGGAATTACACTGTCTCTCAATGCTGTTTACATATTTCCGTGTATTTTTATTCATTTTTACATGTATTATTATATAGGCCTATGCATATTTTTAATTAACCGTTGCTGTTCTGCTGTGCTTTAAATTGAGGCTTAACGTAACTGGCTTAACACACAAAATCGTGGATAAAAAAAGTTGAATGAGATTAAAACCGTCAATTGGATAGGCCTAATAGGCCTACGTTGTGTGGGATGAGGGTATACTGTAAATTCCAAATAGCCTATTTCCTAAATATAGGCCTATGGGTTACAACAAAATCCTGATGGAGTGTCAATATCTAACCATTCTTCTTTCTTGGCCACTTTGTACGAACTCGTCAAGGTAGAGGACTCCCGAGGGCGTGCCATGAGAAACTTCTCAGCAGGATTTCCCTTGCCTCCTTTGACGGCCGGGATTCCTTCCCTGAGCTACGGGGTTGCATAATAAATAGGTCAAGGACAGGGAATTCCCGCACTAGGAGGTATGTTATAGAGTCTATGCTATAGTGTAAATATGCCCCTTTTCTTTAGGACGAATAGCCTATAAATATATAACATTTCTACAGGAATAAAAATCGGTGGATGTGTGATGCCAATATTGGTATATAGATTAGCCTATAAGTTTGCCCTAAGTGAATGAACCAAAATAAACAGCATTGTCCAGATGCCTGTCAGGATTTCTTTCATGTAGCCTATTTGTTTCTGTAGCTATAGGCCTACTATTGACGTTGCCATTAGGCCTACCTAAAATAATCAATTGGTCCATGGACACGATGCATATTTTAAAATAGATATTTTCCACATATAGCAAAGATAAGTTTTGTAATTTCCTCTCAGAAATTGTCAGACGGTGAGAAATATCTCGTGGCTGTGATAGTAAAAAAAAAACTATTATTATCCGTCGGCGAGGTAAGCTTCTAGTCGTTTCAGTGGGAGAGGGATTCCCTCAACGTCACCAAGGATACCAAACACAACACAGAGGCAGGCACATTGGCACAACACCATATATGGCCATGTACGTCAGCGGAACTCCGAGGCGGGACTAGAAATGCATTGGTTGTACTCGAGGAGGATGGATTCATTCATAAGACAAGATCTGCTACTGTGGACCGTGATACTAACGTCCCTTGGTGCAGCACAGACAGTACATGGATCAATTCAGCGTTGTTGATTATCGGAGAAAGGAGAAAGCTTCTAGGATCTGAAGTGAAACGAGGGAGTTTGTAACATCTGGAATAGGACACTTTCCCTACATAGGGAACTGGATTACTTTCTTCATGCAACTTTTTTGGAAAGACAGCAAGAGCATCTTACCGGACAATATAAAAAATACAAGCAACGGTAAGTTGACTTCCTATGGGTCATATAGCCTACCATTTTTGCAGATGAGCTAGTCCAGATAACGCCAGTCATTCTCTCCCCAACAGTAGCCTAATCTTGCGTGTGCCGCTGCAGGTGACCTCGCGCTCTCTCCGGGAACTGTAGGTCTCTCTCTCTCTCTCGGCCCCTTCGGGGACATGTACCAAGGGTTCCCCGGAGACCTCGACAGCGGATCCCGTGGAAGTTCTTCTCCATCCATAGAGTCCCAGTACCTCAGCTCGGTGGACTCCTTCGGGAGCCCGCCTACCACCAGTGCTCCACAGGTAAGTTATGGTTATAATTGTAACAAGGCTACAGCCTGCAAAGCATGTGTTTTGCAATGGATCGTGACCAAGACGAGCATTCAGAATTGTTAACTTGTTAAATATATTTGCTTGCTTGCTTGTTCATAAATGGAGCAGGTCATATATAGGCTAGCATATCTGTGTATATCAGATTTCATGTAATATTTACTCCTACAGGCAATTATAGAGCACATGCTTTGTTTTGCAAATGTGTTGCGGTGCTGTGCAGTGTAGAGCACCGCTACAGTCAGAGACAGCTATGTAGGCTACTATAACTATAAAAGCTTGTAGACTGCTGAAATGCACCGTGGTAGCCCCAGTAGCCCCCGTGAGCGTCGCGTGCAGGCAGCGGCTGTATCTGTATGGCAACGTGGTAGGTTTACAGCATGCCGCAGAACAGATGACAAAAGCCCTGGAACTCTCCAACGTCAGCGCCGAAGCCCCGCCCCCGCTCCGTTCTCTCCACGCTCTCTCTTCTCAGGCCTCGCCGTGACGTAAATGCGTTCTATTTTGGAGTGTTACGTCGCGTTGCTAAGGGGAACACCGGGGGTGGGACGGGGGAGGAGGAAGGAGGCGGGGATATGCTCTCCAGAGATAATGATTGGTTCAGGCGGCTGGCCCGTCCCGCCCAGAACCGTGCAGAGGTCCCGCCCATCCCAGACCGTCCCAATGCCACACACGCTTTGATATGAATATTAATGAGAGTGGATTTTTGGCATCATCACACAGCCCGCCTCGGGTCTAAATAAAGCAGAAGGGATCTGGGACAGATTTGGGCTTCTCAGTCTATTATTATTCTGAAACGTGGAAAAAGTAACACAGGCATTTCTCTCCAATATACACTTTTAGTATTCCAAGAAGTTATGCTGCCATTATTTGTTCCATAGGTTAAAATTTGCTTACGCTGGTGTGGTTGGCTTGATGGCTACATTTAGTTCAATACAAATGGCAGTCATTCAGATTGGCAAGGCAAATCATCCAAACAGCCAGCACATCAGCTTGTGCGTGCCTGTCTTTCTGTCTCTGTTTGTGTCTGCGTTTGGGTTTGCTGATGTGAGGTACTTAGCCGTATTGTTCTTAAAGCCCTCTACTTGTCTCCTGCACAGGAGTGTGTTTCAACTGGAGGCGGGTTAAGCAGTGTGGGCAGTGTGCCGGGGGGCAGCGGCGGAGGGGAGATGCCCGGGTCGTTTGTGCCCACTGTCACCGCCATCACCAGCAGCCAGGACCTGCAGTGGATGGTCCAGCCCACCCTTAGCTCCTCCCAGGCCTCTGGACAGAGCGGGTCCGCTGGCACCTCCGCCATGACCCAGCCAGGGTCACTATTGGACCCGTATGACATGCCGGGCCCCAGTTACACCTCGGGCTCTGGTTTCACTCCCCCCAGCTCAGACACTCCTGGGCCAGCACCAGGGCCCATTCGCCAGTCCCGCACCCGTAGCCGCCGCACTCGAGAAGAGTCTGTGAGTGACGATGGAGATGTTGGTGTGTTAGTAAGTGTGTGTGCTTGAACATTTTGTTTGTGACCCATCTCACACTACTCATAATAGACAACATACGTTATCAGATCCAGGATTAACCAGGATCTAGAATTGATGAAACATCCAATTTTATCTGTTATACTTGAAAGTAACTCCATTCTCAATAAGAATAAGGACGACATGTTTGTCCTAATCCTTCGTCATAGCTAACTCCAGAGGAAGAGGAGAAGAGGCGTGTTCGGCGAGAGAGAAACAAGCTGGCCGCCGCCAAATGCCGGAACCGGCGTAGAGAACTCACAGATAGACTGCAGTCGGTGAGCTTGGCCCTGTTATAACTGTCAGAATGAATAATGATCATAATTACATGCTGTATGTTACCCCCCATAGCATGGCCCTTTGTGTTAACGTGTGGGTGAGAGAGAGAGAGGGTGAGCATGTGTGTGTGCGTGCGTGTTTGTGTGTGTGTGTGTGTGTGTGTGTGTGTGTGTGTGTGTGTGTGTTTGTGTGTGTGTGTGTGTGTGTGTGTGCGTGTGCGTGCGTGCGTGCGTGCGTGCGTGCGTGCGTGTTTCTGTGCGTGCGTGCGTGTGTGTGTGTGTGTGTGTGTGTGTGTGCGTGCGTGTGTGTGTGTGTGTCTGTGTGTGTCTGTGTGTGTAAGAGAGAGGTAATAATAATTGGATGTTTAGTTGTGGGGAATTATAGTTCTGAAGACAGACTATTGTGCCTCCAGTGTTTATGGCCTAATTAATGAGCTCTTATATAAGCTGCCTTATCTGTCGGTGAGGAACTTGTTTAGCAAGGTACCGTATTTCTATTGGGACACCTCCGCAAATATTGATGCAGAACTTCTGTTTATCTAACCATCCCATCGCTTTCCTCTCTCTCTCTCTCTCCCTCTCTCTTTTCCCCTCCTCTACCTTTGTCCGTGTCCCTCTCCATGTCACCTGTCTCTCCTCACCCCTGTTTCTTTCGTTCTGTGTTTCTCCTTCTGCCCTCTCCCCCTGCAGGAGACAGACATCCTGGAGGAGGAGAAAGCCGAGCTGGAGGCTGAGATCTCGGAGCTGCAGAAAGAGAAGGAGCGTCTGGAGTTTGTCCTGGTGGCGCACCAGCCCAGCTGTAAGATCCCCTACCAGGAGCAGCTACCGCGGGGCTCAGGCCCGTCACAGCATCCACCCCAGACCCTACAACCGCCCGTCTCCATCGTGGGCTTGACTGTGAAGGAAGACTCGTTCTATCTGCCTCCCGCCTACACAGCCCACCAGGCCTCCGCGCAGTCCCAGCCGCAGCTTCACCACCACCAGCAGCAGCAGCAGCAGCACCAGCAGCAGCAGCAGCAGCAAGTCCAGCAGCAGCCTCAGCCCGGGCTAATGCAGGAGGTAGCGTTTTCTAGTTCTTTCTACGGCTCGAGCGAGCCATGCCTTGTGGCCAGCGACAGTGGTGGTGGTGGCGGTGGTGGTGGTAACCATGGCGTTGCGGCCACTGGCGGCAGCTACAACCCCTCATACACATCTTCATTCTTGTTCACCTACCCAGAGGGAGCCTGCGGGGTCAGCGCCAACCAGAGGAACAGCAGTAGCGAGCAGTCATCTGATTCCCTGAACTCGCCCTCACTGCTGGCGCTCTGACTGACCGGCAGACACGCGCACACTCATCAGCACGCACATACAATCTGCTCGCTGGAGCTTAGAGGCTGAGGCGAGTACACGCACAGTACCAATCAGTCTCTCTCCGATTCAGCAAAAGACGAAACGACGACAACAAAATCACTTGCATCCGATTGGGTTAAAGTTTACACATACTGACATGCATTCCAATAAAGAGCCATGCAAACAGATAATTGCACATAACACAGATTATTAAATTAGATCAGTATGTATCATTTAACATTGATCATAAACAATAATACTTTTTCTTTTATATATATATTATGCAACTGGACAAGATAAGTGAATACAAACTGAGTCACAAGACGCAGGCTGTCCAAGTTGCCAATCTTAAGTGCTCTGGCTAAAGAAAGAGATTGCTTGACTCATACCTTCAATCTTGTACAGCGCATAAAATACCACAAGCTCACCTGACACAAGCACCCGCCATGGCCCCACCTCCTTCCCTCTGTCGGGTCACCTCCTTCTCAGTGCTCCTGCTCTCATCCTGTTCCATCCCGTCTCCCCTCTTCTTCATGCTGAATGTATTTGTGCAAAGCTGGAATAGGGGAGGAGGACACTTTGTTCAGGGTCTTTTCTCGCAGGGCGACAGACTGCTGGCCGCCTCTCGCTCACCGCTCCCCCCTTTTCATCCGCTCTGCGACTCGCTCTGCTTCTTCATTTGCGGGGACGTGACGTGACGAGCTGGAGATCAGCGTCACACGGCCTCCGCTGCATCTTGTGTTTTCTCCTCTCTGGGTTTTTTTAAAAGCTCTTCTGCCGTCTGCTCTGGTTTCTAAAGTTCTTCTGCCGTCTGCCTGCCTACCAAGCGTCCCATGTCTGCCCTTGTTTCTCCTCTTCTGTCTCTGTGTGTCTCCCTCTCTCTCTGAAGTCTTTGACCCCCGAGATCCCGACGACCACTTCCAGCCCTGAGACCTTGAGTGAATGCCGGCCCATCTAACACACGTCCCTTTGCACCCCTTCTCACGCGGACGTGGATGCACCCCCCCCCCATTTTTTGGGAGCGCATTGCTCAAAACAGGAGCCAAATACTATCACTCACGCACAAAGACGCAATTGTAAACAGTCTGATTGATGAACACCAATTGCAAGACGAATGCCATGCCACTGTCTTCTGCTGAGCCAATGTTTGATGTTCAAACGGTGAAGATTAGATAGAACTTGTGGTGTGACGCTGGTGGAACGAGGATGGAGGGAGAGTGGGCAGGGAAGGGAATCAGCTCAAGCCAAGGTGGAGAGACTCTGATGGAGGGGCGATGGAGAAAGGATGAAGCCCGTTATTAGCCATCGCTCTTTGGAGCCAAATGTTGAAAACAAAGCCAAAAAAAAAAGGTCCTGCTCGCTCTTGGACAGGTGACGTCTTACTTCTTACCCTGCGTCATACCACCTCCGTACCACCGGGGGTGACATCTTACTTCTGACCCTGTGCAATACCACCTCCATACCACAAAGCTTCATCGCCCCGGGCCCACTCGCGTGCATATTCCCACTATCGCTTTTAAGTCTCTGAATTGAAGTTACAGACAATGTTTTGTTTCAACGTACCAACTCCTTGATGTGTCATCAAGTATTTTCTGTTGTTGTTTAGTCGGGATTTATGGAGTGAATGTAACCGTTGGGGGGATGGGGGGGGGGGGGGGGGGGGGATTTAATCTGGTGGCTATAACAAGTCATTGGGATGCCGTTGTTTGACGCGGAGCTTTTCTGAGACTCCGTAGAATCGTCCACATGTGAACCAAATGCCTTTATTTAGAGGAGAAGACGTTTTTGTGTGCGTGTGTGATTCAGACAACCTCTAAGCGTTGGGTTCAGTTGGTCTCTGTGCCTCAGCCTGGTCCCTCAGTGGAAAGCAGGCAGGGGTGCATTTTATTGTGAGTGTGTCCACTCGGAGAGCCACCTGTCCCCTTGATTTCTTTCTTTATTGAGGTTGATTAATGCGGAGAGTGAGCACAAAGCAAGACCTGGAAACGGAGGGGACAAAATGTGGAGTGATACCGTGGAGCGAGCGTCCTTTCTTTGCCTGTGAATTTGTACAATTTATGTTCATATATGTTTGAGTGAGAATTGTTAAATCTATTTGTTTGTTTGTTTGTTTATTTGCCGTTTTGTGTTGACCTCTGCTTTCACTTGTAGCCTACTGTTGCTGCCAATTAAGTTTCTTGTTACGTTTTTTTAAATAGGGATATTTCCTCATAACTTACTATTATTATTATTGTATTGTAACTATTATTGTTTCATTATTATTTTATTGTATTTTCATTTGGCAACTTCAGAGGCATGTTGTGCACTATGAACGTTTTTCCGTGTCAAAAAAAAATCTAATTGTAAGCCTATATGCATATACAGTACATATATACAGCAAACATGTATATATAAGTGTATGTACCATGATTGTAAAGTATGAATGTTTGCAGATCTAAATAGGATATTTTTGTCAATGAAGAACAAGACGAGGTGTTATTGAGGTTAGTTTTAAAATGGATATTTTTCTAAAAGAACAAAAAACTATAATAAACCTAAAGTACTCTCCTGCCCCTCAACATTAAGCACGATATCACTGCCTTTATCCATGTGTGTTTATATGTTTTATAAACAGTATAAAGCACTATCCAGGACACGTTAAATGTATTGTTTATGATGGTGTTAGAAGGTTGGCACATTGCCTTTGTTTTGTTTGTTTTTCTCTGTGAGGTCTGCCCCAAAGCTACTGACACCTGCTCATGCCACTTGCTTAGCAGACTCAAAATGAGGAAAACTAGTATAACTGAATGTCAAGATGCATATTAAAAGTGTTGCGACTATACAACATAATGACTTAACTGTTTCATTTAACGACAGAGTATTGAAAACTCAGTATGCTTTTGTCCAATATAAACATATCACTCGGTGACATAGTCGTTTCTCGATTGAAGTGTGCATTTGAAGGATAATCAACATTATCATGTTAGAGTTTCTCCATACCTGTACTCAAGCAACCAGTCAATTAGAGATTGAGGTGGCTTTTATTGTGATTGTATTTGCTATAGTTAAGAGTTTTATTTTCAGTAAATAAACATTTTTATCAAATAAAATGTCAAGCTTAATTGTATACGTTTTATTTCAAATGTGGGTCTAAGGTGGTCAGAAAAAGGACAGACCTCATTGTTTTGTGTGTGTGTGTGTGTGTGTGTGTGTGTGTGTGTGTGTGTGTGTGTGTGTGTGTGTGTGTGTGTGTGTGTGTGTGTGTGTGTGTGTGTGTGTTTTTTTCTGTTCTTGAAAACGTCCGTTAAATTTGTACAGTTGTTTGAAGATGCCGTTTGAAATCTCTCAAAAACCAAATGTGATAAGAATGTGTTCTGGTGTCAGAATAAGCATAACACATATTCATTCGTTCTCATGTACATAGATTTCTGTGGTGCTATATAGTATGTCCTGATATAGATGAGGCAATGTCACCTTGTGGAGGATTACACATAGCTATCACTGAGGCTCCAGACAAAAAACAAAAAACAAAACACTGCTTTAATCGTCCACATGGAAGCCAGTGATACTCATTGATTTTGTGAATTCCCATCAGCAGAAGCTCTGGAGGCAGAGTGGTCACTCTGATTTCATTGAAGTTTTAACGTAATAGCTAATCAATTGCCTGCTAAATTACTAGGTGTGATATCCAGCTCTCAGAGGGCCTTTGTACTGTACCTGCACTGCAAACACCATTGTCATTGATCACTCCCAGTGACATTCCCTTATCTTTCCCTTAAATCCTTAGCTTTCTTTTCATTTGGAAGGTTTTTGTTGTTGTTATGTCACATTGGCAAATCTGTCCTCACCTTTTATAATACAATCATGCTTTTTGGGGAATTGGGGGAGGGTGGGAGTAGAGGGAAATTGAAAGATGAAAGAAAGAGAATTGTTTAACTATAGTGGTATGAGAGAGTCTGCCCTTATAACAGACAAGACGGGGTTATTTTTCTATCATGTTGAATGTTATTATTTCTATTTTCGCACAAGTTCTGAGTTTTTATTTTGCTATATATGAAATGCAATACTTATTATCCGCTTGGATAAACATTGTGTAGCTAATCATGAGATCACACGGTGCTCAAACTGATACTATTCTCTGCTACAGTATGTCCATTGTGATGTATTGCTTTAATTATCAATGCTTATTAAAATATTGATAGTTATTCATACTACTTTTGTAACATTCACTTCATCGATCAGATCATAGCTATAAAATTATCTTTTGAGATGGCATCCCCATGAAGAAATTATCTATTACAAATTATCTCAAAAATATTGTTTTTCTTTTCTTTCTTTTTGTTGTGTGTATAGAGACATTATCAAGGTTAATTAATTCCACTTCAAAGGAGCCATTGCTTCAATGTAATTATCTACATTTCAAATATATTTTCTCTCTGTGTGAAGCAAAGGTTTGTCACAGTTTGACACAATTAGAAATACAGACAGAAAATGTATATGAATGTATATGCTATGTGATACATTTTGGGTGAAAGGTCCAAAACCTGTGATGATGTGACTGTCACATTCATTGATGTCATTTTGGGCTCATAGATGTTTAGGCTATACGTAGCTCATGTATGTGCTCTAATAACTACATCTGTTCAATTTACTATCAATGTGTTCAATACATATTTCATTAAATGTAACTAATTCATTTTCTGCACATCACTACTGTTCACTTTCCCTATAATCTTCACTGACATTGGTTGACTCTTGACGTGGACCAAACTATAAGGCAAATCTGCCCGGATGTTACTTTTGCAATCCTTGCTCTATTTTGCTAATGTTCTGTCTCCCTCTTACAGCTTCTGGCCCTTTTTGCTATCCTATTAAAGTTTACATGAAAAAGGGGTTGTTTTCTGACTATTGACTGCAAAAGGTGGGTGAGCTGTCACCCTTTACTGATGGTTAGGCCTATTGTCATTCAATTCTGAATTGTGAAGAAATGACATTAATAAACAACATATTATAAGGTTTATGTCTCTTTCTTTTACATGCTTGACCTTGATGTATGTGTGTGTGTGTGTGTGTGTGTGTGTGTGTGTGTGTGTGTGTGTGTGTGTGTGTGTGTGTGTGTGTGTGTGTGTGTGTGTGTGTGTGTGTGTGTGTGTGTGTGTGTGTGTGTGTGTGTGTGTGTGTGTGTGTGTGTGTGTGTGTGTGTGTGTGTGTGTGTGTGTGTGTGTGTGTGTGTGTGTGTGTGTGTGTGCGTGTGCGTGTGCGTGTGCGTCGTGCGCGTGCGTGCGTGCGTGCGTGCGTGCGTGCGTGCGTGCGTGCGTGCGTGCGTGCGTGCGTGCGTGCGTGCGTGCGTGCGTGCGTGCGTGCGTGCGTACGTACGTGCGTACGTGCGTGCGTACGTACGTACGTACGTGGGGTGATATCACCGTGGATGGCTGTCACACAATTATGCAGTCTGTACCACCCTCTAGTGTTCATACAACAGATTATTTTCTCTTCTAGAGGAAGTGCGTCACCGGAGCAGAGCGAGCTGGCCGGATGCAGCTGACAGCACATTTGTAAACATGGCGTCCGTGACAACAGGTGAGAGTAAAGGCCCCGCCAACACAACAATGTTGGGCACTTGACAAGATTTACAGGATTAAAACCATTTCGCTATTATTAGTTATAACCGCTGCATCAGATGAGAACGCCGTCGATGATGCTTTACAACCTAGTTAAAGCTATTGATCTTCTTTGTCTCAGACGCCGACAGCGGCCGCTTCATTCATGGCTACCGGCTAACGTTAGCTAAGGATTGAGGGCTGTTGTGTGAGCCCAGAGGGCTAAATCAGTCGGCTATCAGCCGCGTTACTTTCATACTTAGTATTGTTTGGATTGAGTGAAACTAAGCATGTTAAAAAACCAGGCGATAGGAAAGGTAAAATATAGCTAGGTTATGTGCAACGCGAATTGTTGCCGTTTTCAAGTATGAATGGGTCATCTCAGCTCTCCGCTAACGTTACAGGCTAGCTAACTGACGTTAGCGTTGAAGCTATTTCAAATTTGAACTCTTGTGACTGAAACGACGCCATTTGTTTACCCAGACCCATTGCCCATAACATTGGCCGCTTATTTTATTTTGACCATCACTGTAGTCACGCTGTGTTTTCAAGAGGTAGCTAGCTAAGCTAACGTTGCTAGCTAATTCGAAGATTAACGCTAGTCTTTTTACACAACTAACGTTAACGCTAGTTAATGTAACTGATAGGCAGCAGCGTTCTGAGAAATTAATTATATTCTGGAAGATATTGTGCATAAACGCTTTAGCGTTACATGAAATGGTTCATTCTGCCCCATAGATACAGTCGGTCACGTTACTACCGATAACGTGCTCTGTGTGTGTGTGTGTGTGTGTGTGTGGTGTGGGGGAAAACGGGAGGATTTCCCCCACGCTGACCCATTGACCACGCGTCTATGAGGAGACACCGCCTGAACGTAGTGAGTCGTTTTAATGACCACTGCATTAACGTAAAGTGTAATACACCCAACGTTAACTAAATTACCATTAGTTTTATATTCTTTCTGATCGTTGTTACCTGTAAATGGAGAGTGGCAACTGTGAATTTAGCCATCATACAACTCTGAATTCACACATTCAGACATACTGGGCAAAGCCATTGTTCTGGCAGTTGCTGTCACCCCCTCCCTCCGTGAAATGTTAACCCTACCACAAGATGCTTCATGTAGTTTTATAAATAACACCCAGCTGGCCATGGTCAGCACGTGTTGTGGTTACATCTACAGTGTGCTGCTGTCCCTGGAGGTTTATGTCTATATCTGGCATTTACCAATAGGCCTGTGGCCTATTATAGGTTACAATATTACTGAGAACCTTTAAGCTGTTTCCCTTCCAAGAGGAGAATACTTCTTCAGAAAAAAATACTTTGTTTTGATCAAGATTAAAAAAAAAAAATCCTTTCCCTTTCTGTCGTGCTATTTTTAACACTAACCATACCATTCTGTCTCCTCAGCCACCTCTGAGTGGATTCAGTTCTTCAAGGATGCTGGAATCCCTGCCGGCCTCGCTGTCAATTATGCCGTTTCCTTTGTGGACAACAGGTAACCTGAATTACATAGAAGCTACATGATTCTAGGAAAAACGGTTGAGAAAATGTCATGTCATAAAAGGGTCAGAAGCTAACCATTGGTTGATAAGTATATTTTACTTCACCTCACATGTTTTTCTGGCTCTTCATCTCACTGCAGAATCCAGAAGAACATGCTGATGGACCTCAGTAAGGAGATCATGATGGACCTGGGGATTACAGTCATTGGCGACATCATTGCCATCCTTAAACATGCCAAACAGGTCTACAGGCAGGTGAGACCAGACTCACTTCAAGTTTGGGAGTAGGCTAAATCAGAATCAGATTGATCGCCGAGGGGAAATTGGGGAATAATGCTACAGTTGATCACACTAAGGTAGGGAAAAATAAATAGCGACATAAGAAGAATAGGAATATACAATAAAACAATAAAATAGAAGTTAGGTATATACAATAAAGTGTAAAAAAAAGATGTGCCCCTACAATCTTTATCAAGTACCATTAGCCCTTTTCCCACATGCATACCGGAAAATTACCTGTAAGTCAATATCGGACATTTCCCTTCACACTTCGGCTCGCGCATGTGGGAATCTATCAGCGAATTTACCTGTATGTTGGGGGGGGGCGGGGGGAAGGGGGAGCTTATTTGGGGGGTCGGCAAAACTCGAAATAAGTTCGCTTGTCAGTTGTCACACAATAAATCACACTCGTTTGACTTAAGAGCAGCGTCAAGCCGCCAGCGTAATAAACACAGCCGATTTACCCCCTCCCCTGTCTGCTCGAGAGCAGCAGCCACAGACAGACACAGCGAGAAAGGCTTGCAAGCTGCTCAACGCTTGTATGTAGAGAAAGCAGACTGGCTTCGTTTGATGTGTCCGGGGTTGCCTTCGGGAAATCAGCAAGCTGACATACTGCTCTTATTAGGCTATCACAAGATCATTTCGCCAGTTTGCTTTAATGTGCGCGAATGATTAGATTATGCCCGCTGGAACATTAAGCAACGTGTGTAGGCTACTCCTCGCCCATGATTGAAGGACCGCTGTCGCGGAAAATGACTGCACCCGTTTCCACTTGCGTCCCCTTAAGATCATACCGCTCTTCTGACTTGGTCGAAAGTGGTGAAATGTCGGGGACGACGGGGTCGCGCTTATACCGGCACGGCGCCTTTCTCACTTGCAGGCATTAGACCACGTTCCGGTCATTTTGCGGTACAAAGCGCATGTGGGAAAAGGGCTATTGAGTAAGAAGTGAGAAGATGTGCGGTACATGTTATATTATATGCAGCAGTGTGAATAATAATAATAGTAATGATCAATCAAAGCAATAAAACAATCTGATTTTTTTAACATTCCTGTGCCTCCCATCATACAAAATAGCTTTTCTACCCCTAACCAGGGTGGGGTAACCCGCATGTTTCACTAGGCTGCAACACACTGGGGCATC
This sequence comes from Poromitra crassiceps, assembly GCF_964638095.1. Classification (NCBI taxonomy): domain Eukaryota; kingdom Metazoa; phylum Chordata; class Actinopteri; order Beryciformes; family Melamphaidae; genus Poromitra; species Poromitra crassiceps. Next base: position 8,210 of record NW_028150727.1, on the reverse strand, counting down.
GCTGTTAGCACAAGTTTTAATTCATTCGGCCGTAAGCAGCCGTATGTGTCTGACTCTGGATGGCAGACGCGGAGCTGTTGAATGGATTTGTGGAGTTTGTTGGTTGCGACTGACATGAGGCTCAGTTACGTGGGAGTGTAAGTTAACGTGCTATAGGCTAAACAACACTCTGAGTTTTCTCTGACGAAGTGTGATTGTGAGGGAGAATGCCCTGCTGTCACGATGACAGCTTGCACTTATCCACTGTTTTACACATTTAATAAACTCATCCTTGGGTTGTACTGCTCTGTAACTTGCATCCTAGCCTTAAAAATGCTGTTTTGCACATACTTTTACAGCTTGTTCAACTTTGAAAATGCAGTATCCATTTTCTTGGTAATTACCCATTTCACACGCACCATTTGTCATCCCTATCCAGTCCAGTAAGCTACAATGATGACAAACAGTTATTCTATTCTTGAATTATTCCAGCATCTGATTTTCCCAATTTGCATGTCTTGTCCACTGCATCCAAATTCAGCCCAATTTTCCTTCTACATTACCCCTCTCTCTGTATGTACCTCCTCCCTCTGCAGGATATGTGCAAAATGGCCACTGAAGCTATTTCCTCAGGACAGACCAGTGTTCAAGCTGAGCTCAGAAGAACTGCCAATACTCGTGAGTAACCGTTTAAGTTAGCTAATAGAAACAACCAGTAGTGTGTCCACAAATGGAAATCCTCTGCATTCTTAATTTCATCACATTTAATAAATGTGCTATGACCTTCCTAAGCTCCAAAGCTCCCGTTGCAAAGTTGAGACGTTGTAAATGTGATTTGTCACACATTCATTTACTTTCTCAAATGTAGTTTTTATCCTTCAGTTTTATTTTAGAAATCAAGCACCACATACAGTAGATACTTTGTAATGCAGCAGCAAAATGAAGAGGAGAAAATGTGCCTCAGAAAAGCAATGTTTCAATTAATTTATTGATGAAAGTTTGTATGTAGATTGAACTCTAGGCTAAATAATATTTGCAGCTCTTGTCTTTTCAACACCTACACGTAAGCAGTCTTGACATTCCCAATTATATTGACCACTTTGTGGGGTGTTAATTTACCTTTTTCACCAGCAGCCATTTTGTGTCTAAACAGCAGGAAGTAACAGGTGCAAGCAAAACATGAAGGTTTTCCAACTTCCATTCCACCATTTAGGTGTTCCAGTGCCCGGGGCCTCATTAATGTTTTGGTTGCACCTGTGTTATTTCCTGCCTTTTAGACACAAAATTGCTGAGGTAATCGACTTTTGGTCGGCACCAGACAGGGAATGACCTATCACGTACAGGATGATAAACCAAGGAGGGTCATTATAAAACTTGGTATTCACATCAGGACCTTTATTTGAAACATGCCACATATCATGCACGAGTTACATGGAAGCGTACCAGGCACCGACTGGGAGGAGCGAGCTGAAGGTCGGGATCTTCACCCCAATCTAATTTTTTAGGTATACCCTATTTGAGGATAATGCTGCTCAAAACAAGATTTTCACTGGCCTTATATGTTATGGTTATGTCAGCTGAAATGGGATTTTTTTTAATTAATTGAATTGTATGTTTTAATCACAAGATAAAGTAATTAGGCCGAATCTTATCGGGACAAACTGCGGCTCCTTGTTGGACTCAGTTGCCAGGTTGACATACCTAGACACTTCCATTTCTACACTACGCTTTCTCTATTCTCCATCTTAACTTTAGCACGTTGGAAAGGCTTCACACATTTGTGAAGGCCCTCATGAAGCCCAGCTGTCTTCTGGTCTCGTCTCGGGGACAGAACATGAAGCCCAGCTGTCTTCTGGTCTTGTCTCGGGCACAGAACATGAAGCCCAGCTGTCTTCTGGTCTTGTCTCGGGCACAGAACATGAAGCCCAGCTGTCTTCTGGTCTTGTCTCGGGCACAGAACATGAAGCCCAGCTGTCTTCTGGTCTTGTCTCGGGGACAGAACATGAAGCCCAGCTGTCTTCTGGTCTTGTCTCGGGGACAGAACATGAAGCCCAGCTGTCTTCTGGTCTTGTCTCGGGGACAGAACATGAAGCCCAGCTGTCTTCTGGTCTTGTCTCGGGGACAGAACATGAAGTCCAGCTGTCTTCTGGTCTTGTCTCAGGGACAGAACATGAAGAGTTCCCATCTCAGAGGGAACTGGCTAAATCAAAGCCAGATATGAATGTTTCTGTGTCATCTCAGCTGCCACTCGGATGATTGCCAACGCCCTGAGCCGCGACTCCCCGCCGAGCACACCTCCCCGCCGCCCCGACAACCGCCTCTCTGTCACAGTGTCCAACAAACAGGCAAACAAGGGTGGCAAAGCAGGTACATGTCAATCACAAGTAGGGATGCAGCGGTGTGAGTTTTTGACGGTATGATAACCATGGACAAAAATAACACGGTATCGTGGTATTGCGGAGCTTTATGTGCGGACCATCTGTGTTTTTCCAATAGCCGAAATATTCCCATACAGCAGACGTCGTCTTTTTAGATGTGGGGGGAAAGTTCAGGGGGGTCCTTGCGTTCTCCTGCTTCAGCCATTATCGCACACAGTTGTAATCACAGTCAGGGACAGCTCCTCTCTACTGTGCTCTAGTCTAGGTAGGCATGCAGCCAGGGGGAGAGGCCACGTAAGCTGCACTCTGCAAGCGACCTGGGCACTTTGTTTTGGGGAAACCGCTGATACCGTGGGGAATGTATGACGGCAAATCTTAGTGGTTTTGATACCGTGACGTTTTCAAAACGGTATACCGCTGCATTCCTAATCACAAGTACTTCCTCTCTTTCCTTTCCGCCATTTCCTCTCTAAAACATGTCTCCCTTTCTGCTTCTTGACCCATGCGTCTGGTCTTCTCTTTCACCTTTTCCCTCTCGCTCTTGTCTGCCTTCCTCTGTTGTTTCAGTGGCGAGTCAGCCAGCAGACGAGGGGAACGGGTTACCAGGGGTGAAGCGCCGGCGTGTGACAGCCGAGATGGAAGGCAAGTACATCATCAACATGCCCAAAGGCACCACGGCACGCACACGCCGCATCCTGGCCCAGAAGGCCGAGACAGGTAGGCCTGACCCAATGGCCTGGGAACAGCACCGGCAACTCGCTCCAATGACCGCTCTGCTTGCTTTACCAAAAACTACTAAAGACTCACATTTGTAATGAAACTCTTGCAAAACTAAAACTGCGACTCATCCGAAGCCATACTGCGAAACGGTGCCTGCTTTGACTCCCTTTCTCTTGTGCTGTGGTAAACTAATCCATTGTCTCTTATTCATGCGTCTCACTCCAACAGTTCAAGCTGTGCTCCTTTTTTATCAAGCTGTGTTCGGTTTCTTTCTCTCGGATCAGCTAGATAACCCGACCATATCTGTCATTTGTCACAAAGAGCACTGTTTCTGTGAACTTTTCCCGTCTTATTTTCTTCATGGCATGAATTTGCACGTCTTTGCGTCGCTGAAAAACCTTTATCGTGCTAACCTCTTGGGCTGGAACCATTATTCAACATTATCAATAATGTGAATGATGAAATAACCTCTATTTAGTATTAACGGTTGTCAATAAGTTGTCACTACTCACACCTATTTATTCTCTCACTTTTTGTTTCTATTCAAAAATGACTGACGCTCACAGCAGCTGTGAGAATGACGAGCCGTCAAACAAGAAGCTTTCAAAATAAACACAAGCACCACAAACTGTGGGAACACACCTTTAACATGACTGGCACGTAAAACAAGCTTGCTCGACCGGTGTCAAGCCACACAAACTAGGCCATCTGCTCAGCATTGTCCAAAGGAAACTCATATTGCAGAATATCATGCTGCTGAATATAGCTGACAATTTGTATTCACTGTCTTTCTTCTGGTCTTATTCTGGCCATCTCTGGCTCCCTTGATGATGAAGATGCTTCTATTGCTAGCATTTGGAAATAAGACTGCGTATAAGTTTGCAGCACATCGTCACTGTAAGTGTAAATCTGTTGTACAACTCTTGCTTCGGTGGTCGTAGCGTAAAAATACATTTAGAATCAAGCAAAAGACTGATGTGCGTTGCAGAGCTCTGAATGAGACCTAGTACAGTGCTAATGTTAAGCTAATGTTGGCCCAAGCGCAGCAGCAGTAACAATAAGGTTATCCTGAGTTCCTATCAACTGGTGTGATCAGGACGACATGGCACGATGGCAGTATTAACGATTCTCCTTGAGCCGGCAAATCAATTAATTGCTAGAATAATTGATCACCAAACTAATTGTTGCAGCCCCATTGTGAAATAATGTACTATGAAATGAACATATCACAATCTGTGACATTGTCGTTGTGTAGCACTGTGTAATTGCTTCTCACTCTCTTCCTTGAAAAGGTGTGAAGCGTACGTCCGTTTTTGAGAGACTTGGAGCTGAATCGAAGGCAGACACGACAACAAGCAATAACAAGGTCAGACCTTTTTGGTGTGTCTCAGTCAACAGCTCATTGTGTTCTGGGTGCCAGCCTGTGGGCGAGATCTTCATTCATAAACCGTCATCTCTCTGCAGCCCACCGGTGTTTTCAGTCGTCTGGGCGGAGCGGACGAAGAGGAGGACGTGGGGAAGACTTTCACAGTGGACAGGGACTTCGGGGAAGAGGACGACAGCGATGGAGAAAGCTCTGTCCTGCAGTATGCGGGCGTCCTCAAGAGGGCCCCCCTCTCCCAGAAGAAGCAGCCCGCCCCCAAACCAGCCCGCACCACCCTGCGGCGCCTGGGGGGCAAATTCAAACTACCTTCCTCTGACTCTCCTCCTCCCCCCTCCTCCTCCCCCGATGGCCTCCCCCCTGCCAAGCTGAGCGTGCTTCAGAGACTGGGCAAGCCCCCTGCCACGCACCAGAGCACGGCTGCCTCCCCCCTGCCGGCCGACACGCAGGACAACAGGGTGACCAGCACCCGGCACCGAGACCTGGCCAGGCCGGCCCTGGCCAGCTCCAAGGTCAGCAGCAGCACAGGGGTGGGAGGGGGGGCGGGAGGCGGGGCCGAGTGCCTGGGGGCGCAAATGGACGTCGGCGAGGTCAGCGTCTTCAAGAGACTGGGCTCCAAGAGGACCTAACACACAGACTCCTAATGACCTCTGACCTCTCCCTACAACATATTTAGACTTATTTTTAATTTTCTTTTGTATCGCCACCTTTTGCACCCATCCTCGCCCCATCCGCACACACGCAGGCTGCAGAGCGTTAAGCCTTCTTCTTGTGCAACTGCACAAGAAGCCTGAGTGTATAGAGGGATGAGATGCTGCTTTGTGCTCGTAAGGCTTAACTGTTGTCAAATATGTAGAGGGTTTTTATTTTTTAGTCTCCAGCCTAAATCTCATTAGGCTGCCAAATGAAGCGTGGTCACCTTCAGTGTAGTGTCCAAACGTGTCATTCACTTCAGGTTTCTGCAGGAACACCTAACCTCCCTGTAATTGTGTTGCTCAACCAGAATGCTCTTTATCACGTCTCGTTCATATCTCCACGCCATCTTTTCGTTTTACTAGTTCCAATGTATTTGTGAGATTAAGATTAAGGCATGACATCCACCGCTCCGCCCGTGGTGGTGGAACAGTCCTGAATGCATACCGTTGAGAAGAAGAAACAATGCCTGTCCCCCAGAATGCATTATAATGTACAATTGCCTCAAAGTTAATTATTAGTGAAAAGAAATTGTGTGATGTAAAGGGTTTGGAATGTGTCCCCCCCCTCACTTTAGACAGACTTAAGTGTAATTTGCATTCTGGGGTGGAGCGGGATGCGATCCACCGACCTCCCGCTACCAAAGGGCACATGTTAACCACTATGCCAAGAGAGCTCAGGTCCCTTGGCGGAGCTGGTTAACAGGCCTTTATCAGGGATGCAAAATAGTCACCTTTAGGCGACAGTCACCTTTTTCATCCCAAAATAGGATTTCTGAGTGATTTTATGTCTGCCCTGGTATCTGTCACCTTTTTCACTTTGCCTCCCTGCTTTATACTGGGGAGTGAGTTTAACCAACCTACTCGCTATCACTCGGGACTCACGAGGACTCAGTCATTCAGTTACATAAACTTATTCCTTAACACTGAGCTGTGTGTTCACCGTTACGACCATAAGAGCTCATCTACAGTATGCTCCATTTTCGTCCCAAAATAAATGCGTCTGTTTCAAATGATGTAGCAGTCACTGCCCACATACTTTCATGCATCTTTCACGTCTCGGTCACGTTAAGCAATACAGTCAGTCTGGGCAGTAGATACTCAAATGTGTGTGTGTGTGGTACAGCTCTGTTTGACCCGCATCTGTAAGTTTTCAGAAAACCTGCAGAATTACACACGAAATGAACGCCGAGTATGCACAGAAAGCTCCATCCATATGCGTATCCGTATCTAACGTTGAACATAATTGGGCCTTACGGCTGTAAACGTGTTACCATCACCATGTCAAAATGACAACCTCTTACGTTTTGTGTGTTGGGTAAAGGAGAAAAGTGGAAAACGTGTTGATGTGGAAGGCTTCTGAATTTCAACCCTGGACTTGGAGGTGGGAAAAGGGTGAAACTAAATGACAGCGTGACCTCTCCGAACACTTGAATCAAGGAAAAGCACCGCACCACCTCATCATCTCCGTTTGTGGAGAAATTGAAGTGTACACCACCACTTCTGGATGCCCACTTCAACTTTTCTACCATAGTACTGAACATTTTCTATAACCACCTACTTTGAAGGCCAAGTCAGTAGATTACAGTTTATATTGAAATGCAGTTGATAGATTTGGTAGATGTTTATTTCACACAGCAGAAAACTTGTTCTGCTCTGTATATTTCTATACTGTATGTGGATGTTCTTTTATTATGCATAAGAAACCCTGAAATGCCACCGGGCCTGGTATGCGATCTCTGTACTGTAAGTACAGCAGATGGCGCCAGTTCACCCTCCCCAGTATGGGTCATTAACACTTGTGTACATGTTTTGTCTTTTAATCTTCACATCAGAGCTTTCTTACACACTGTACAGAATTTCAGACAAGTAATCATGACAGAAAAATCCACTGGTCCTGTGAATTTCTATTTTACAGAACAAACTGGTACAAACAAGCCATTGATTTTTAACATTATGAAATAGAAGGTCTGCACTACTTGGATGCAGTGTACTGGATACAATTATTAAAAAAGAGGAAGGGGCCAAATGTCTTTGCTTTTTTATTTCCTAAACCATTGTCTCCCTGAAGGTGACACTTCAGAGCATTGTCAGCTAGGACAGTGGTTCTCAAAGTGGGGTCCAGACCCCATGAATCGCTATGTGAATTCCATCCATAGGGGCCCAGGACCCTGGGACAAAATCTGATCAAATGGGGGTCTGTGTGGTCTACCTTGTGCCGCTTTAGGGGTCCTTGATGTGAAAGAAATTCAGAAGCACTGAGCTAGAAAACCAAAAGTAAAAAGTGGTAAAAGCTTTCTGTACATGTGAGTGCTGGGGGGTTGGATGGAAATAATTTTTAGTGACCTATAAATCTGACTGCAACTGTATCAGAGTTTAGATGAGGATACAGTATACAGACAGAATTGGTTGAATCTTCTCAAGCCTTTAAGGGGAATAGTTCATCTTACCTTATCACACCAATGATTGTTAAATAAATTATAGTCTTGTTAATGACACATGTATCATTCACACATATAGCATAACCCAGTGGTTCCCAAATTTAGGGTCGCGACCCTAAGTGGGGTAGCCTGAAATTCAAATGGGATCGCCTGATTTGTTTTTGTTTTCTCCACACCACACATTTTATTTATTTAGCGAATGCAAGGTCCTTAACTCATTGAGTGCCATGGACGGACATGTTCGTCATTTCAAATAGTAACGTAGAGTGCCAAGGACGGACATGTTCGTCAATTGCGTTTTTTGACGGTGGGGCGTCGATCAAAGCCTTCTGCCTCTCCTGTACAAATATTATAGCTATTGGAGGTCTATAACCTATTTTACAGAACCCTTAGGTGGCGACAGTGCTCTCCAGGTTAACAGAAAGGCAGAGAAAAACAGAATAAGTCGTTGAGGAAACGGAAATCGCATCGCATCCGTATGCATCGATATGCATGAAGCGTTTTAACGTTAGATGTGCCTGCAGCAGGCAGCAGCCAATCTGCTCCCACAATTGAGCTCCTCCATGTCCGCTGCACAGCCCATTCGCATGATCAGCCGTTATTATTCTCAACTGGAAGC
>NW_028150728.1:15000-25476 GCF_964638095.1 Poromitra crassiceps | reverse complement strand
CGAATGTGACCCTTACAGCTTGCCAAAGAATCAGTGGTCCATGGACGTAGACATGTGGCCAGGAATAGGGTTTCCTGACATTTATATGTACTTAATATCGACGCCGGGGAAATACACAAACCAAAGCATGAAAGCATACAAGAGCCTGGACGCGTGGTCGTACTTCAAGGCTGGATTTGTTGGCGACATTAAAGTAACGAGGACAGCAATGGATATTCTGGTTGTATGTGGAGAGGTACATATTTATTTTATTACAACTTTTATTAAGAAAAATATAGCATACGCTGTCCCTAGCTTTGTTCATAGTGAACACTATCACTCATGTAACGTTATATCTGTGCAGGTAGAACACAGCCAGAGAATGAATGAGCCCTCATTGAAACCCTGGATAGCTGCAGAGAAGACCGGGGCCGTTTCATTAGCTTTCGGCAGCCTGTAAAAAGATACCTCCGACGCTTTGTTGAATCTATTTTTACAGTCAATGGCACAACAGCACTTTACAACGCTCTATAGAGGGTATGCATGTGATGTCACAGAGGCAGAAGTCACTGTGGGGTCACGCCCACTGAGCCACAGCAAGACTGAGCTTGAATGCAATAATCAGCCTAGATAACTGACACCTGCTGCTCAGGGAGGAACTTGACACTCATTTTGACACTCATTCCCGATTGAGGGGGCGTGTTCCAGTGGGGTTGCATACCCTCTATTACCTAGTGTTAGTGTGAATATTTGTTTTCATGTTTTGATCCTAATATCAGAAAAGGAAAATCACAGTTTTACATGATCTGTCTGTGTGGCAAACTGTGACCATTCTCTGGGAACAAAAGACACAGAAATCACATCAGTTTCTTGTAGAGCTGAGATCTCATAGATTGTTTATTATGAAACCGTTTTAGCCTATAGGCCAGTAATACGCTTGATCCATTCCTTGTATTCACAGACATCCATGAACCCGCCTGCTTCATTACAAGCAGTTTGGGTATCACCAGCGAAAGCATGGACCCCATAAATCTGGTTCATATACACCACTCCTCCACCGGAGTCACCCTGAGTGACAACAAGAAAACAAACACATATTATATCATAAATAAATAAATAAATAAATAAATAAATAAATAAATAAATAAATAAATAAATAAATAATAGAGCATTTGTACAGTAATACAGAGCAAAGTGTTATTACACTATAGAAATGAGTTTTTCCTGGCAATTTATTGACTGTCTTCAACTTTTCAAAATGTGTAATGTTGGACATGGAATAATAAGGTTAGAGGACATGCAGATGATTACTCACAGGACATGTATCCACTCTAGGAGTTTGGTAACTGAGCCAGTGTTGATTCAGGCGAGCATCTGGGGGAACATCGGCTTGCAGAATACCTCTAAGCCTTTGAGGGTCGACAAGAGTCATATCTGCACATTGCAGGGTAGCTGAATTTGGGCCAGATGCTAGAGGAGAATGGAAAGGAAAAGTGAGATTGTACACTGCATAAAAAAACTATTTTGAGGACATTTAATATAGTTTACTGAAAATGTTCTCCCACAAACTGAAAACTGTGTTTGTAACAATGATCATGTAAACTTGTCATTTTCTTTATGAACAAAAATCTATTAATAGAGTTAGATAATTTTGTTTTGTTTTGAAATGCAAATAATCTTATTTAAAGAATGTTGTTGAATCAAGTGACACAAGTGTAAAGTGATGTGAAAATGATGCATTATCTGAAACAAAAGCATCTTGTCTCGTATTGCTATCAAATATAAAGTAGCATTTACCACAACAATTATCTCATTAATAATCTCACCTTTGACATTACCAGAACCTGCAACAGTGGGACCATAGCCTGCAACCTGAACTGTTTTGCCGACGGATGGCTTGGAAGTCTTACATTCCCCACAGCTGAATAAAACAGTATACAACATGTGAACTGAGATCCATGTGGTCAAAACATATCAATACAAAAGGGTCTGCATAATAAGTTCAATATTATCATTATAAATTAACATTTGCAAAATCAGAAAATTGGTGATATAGGCAACAAAATGCTAATTAAATTTGACCTCTCAGGTAAATATTTTTTATTTTATTTTAGATGATTTAGACCTTTTTTCTGGAAGATCAGGGGTGCAATATCAATTTATTTTCTCAGGAAGTGTGGGAAATTGGAGTTGGAGTGAATGGGTGTTTTAATTTTTAATAATTAACATATTTCTGTCCGAATAGAGCACATACAGTTGGTCTGTGTGGGCACGCCCACAAAACGTTCGGGTATTGTTGTGTCAATAGGATGAATGGTAGGACGGTGGGGGAAAAACCCATATCAATGGGCTGACTCACCAGCAGAATGTGTAGCTCTACACTACAGGATTGGGGATTCAAGAGCAGGTACATAGACGTCTGTTCAGAGTATTTACTGTAGGGGTTGAATCCTGGGCTGGGCTAGCAGCTAAGTACTACGGTAGGCTGAATGCAGAGAACGGGAGGATTTCCCCCATGCTGACCCATTGACCACGCGTCTATGACGAGACACCGCCTGAACAGCGTAGATTGATTAAGTAACATTAAAGCTACACTCTGAAGTTTTTGTTGCTGTTTTTTTCTTAAATACAAAATGTAGCCTACTAGAGACAGCACAGGGGATGTTTGATGTTGGCTTGGCACTTTAAATGGTTACAAGCAGCACACAACTGGTTGTAACCACTGAGCTATATTAAATATGGAGACTGCGACTCCACATCCTCCCACTATACTCTTTTGAGGCCAAAACGAATGGACCAGATTCTGCGCAGTAGCTCCATTGTGTGAGGTCCCCGCCCCTCTGAACTTTTTGTTATGTAGCTGCTGGTTATAGCTTTGCATACAGTGCGTTTTGTATACAGTCAATCCTCTAGCTCTGTAAATACGGCACTTTAAAGCAGGACTTACCCCGCCAGATTTCCTGCTAAACGGCACTCCACTCGATCCGAAAACCCCGCAGGCAAGATGGCCGCCCACACTCCCCCCCTTAGCTGGCAGAATTCCTCCCCCATAAACTAACATATCTTGGCCAATAAGTATGTAACATACTAAATAAAACAACCCGTAATATCTTAATTTTATGTAGAATGCAGAGGACATGTAACTGTTTAGTTAAACTTGCATTCCAGGAATATTGTGCTCTAAAGATAACGTTAGTGGCTCGAGACTGTTTCGTCCTGAAACCCACACGCTTTGCGCCAGCGTAACCTATGTGGGATTCGAAATAACGCATCCGAGATAGAAAACGTTATGAACATAGCCAAGTTATAAACGACAAACTAACGCTGGTGATCCATATGGAAACAGTGTTACTCGAAATGGTTAAAAGTTATATCAATTTGGTCATTCAGTGGCGTTTTACTGCCATATAACATAACTAACTAGCGGCTAATATTAGCCACAGTAGGCATTACCCAGGGATGCATTGGTCTTAAAGGGCTCGCGCCACGTGAACTACAGTAATAATCAATAGGGGGAAAAAAACATTTTTCACATGAGTGGGGCGCGTGCTAACCCTACCGTGACATCACAATGTACCAAATATCCCATTCATTTGAGGGCACACAAAAAAACAGTGTTCAACCCATAGAGGGAACTTATGCTGCTGAAAATGATACAAATGGTACAATGGTAACAGTTTGGTCTCAAATGTGGAAATTTTGATTGCTCAACACTTGGCTAGGCTATAGAGACTAAAACCATTGTTGGCCTAATTTTTCAGAAACAAAGGTTGGGTCTTGAGCAGAACACACTACCATGTCTAGGGGCTTGTTTAAACAGGAAGATGTTTAATGAAACTGAGAATATGTCAATGTTTATTATTATTGTTATTGTTATGACGTGTAGTTCTTAAGCCTGTGGAGAATAACGCAGTATGCACAATCTGATCACTCTTCCTTAAATAAAGTTTGCTGTGAAGCGTTTGTACAGAGGCATGTTGTTGGTTTTACTTCTTCATATTATACTTGCAGTTATCTACGCAATGTTGATGTTTCTATTAATGAACAAATAGGTAACATGTATCATCGAGTTAGCATTATATTCACTAAATCTGGCTTCAAACGACCCAAATTGGCCTTCAAACGGCCCAAATCTGGCTTCAAAGCTTCAAACAGCCCAAATCTGGCTTCAAACGACCCAAATTGGGCTTCAAACGGCGTAAATCTGGCTTCAAACGACCCAAATTGGGCTTCAAACGACCCAAATTGGGCTTCAAACGGCCCAAATCTGGCTTCAAACGACCCAAATTGGGCTTCAAACGACCCAAATCGGGCTTCAAACGGCCCAAATCTGGCTTCAAACGACCCAAATCGGGCTTCAAACGGCTCAAATCTGGCTTCAAACGGCCCAAATTGGGCTTCAAACGGCCCAAATACGCGCGTCGGCCTGTATCGGCCTGGCCTGCTTGGTATCTAATGCCCGGCCTGAATTATGACCCAGTCCGACTCTACTCAAGCTGGGCAACTTAACATCGTCATACGAGGGAAATTATCCGATGAACTGATCTTTGCAGCTCTGTATTGATTAGCTAATGTTTCCGCGGCATTTTGATTAACGTTATGATTCATTTCCTTTTGGAACAAAATGTTGGTTTAACAGATTAAATATAACTGAAGCTTACAGCATGATAAGAACTAAGAACTACCGAAAATGGTAGAAACCACATTTGGGGGGAAAGGGGGGGGGGGGCAATCTGACGTGTACTTTGATTGATTTGATTGACTTGTGACCTACAGTATACTGGGACCGGCCACTAGAGCGGCGATCTAACATGCTATGGCTTCTTCACTATTAGAGAGCTGAGTTCTTCATTATTAGAGAGCTGAGATGGCGTCCGTCTTTATTTTTTGTCCATGGTTGTAACTGTTAATTTACTGTACTAACAGATCAGGTTTCCTGTCGGCCTTTTGTGTGTTTTAGCCAGGTTATGTTCATTTTACCATCAAGTCCCTGTTGCTTCTGCTCTGTTACTGTTGGGTAACATAATTACATAAGTTGGGTTCATAATAAGAATTATTGTGTCCTTTTTTACACTATATATTCTGTTCTTTCATTAAAAGAATTTACTCAATGTCATGGACATGACATTTTCTCTAAAGCATGTATGTACAAAGCTTAGAGTAATTCACCTTCATCATCCAGGGCAACCAACAAGTTTTTTTTTTTTATTATAAAAGTATTTATAAATAGTCAATATTTAACTGATTGTATCTTTAAAATAAACTCCTAAAAATGACCATAAAAATATGTTTTGGAGGAAAGATGACAACTCACCATGGAAAAAGCGTGCTTACAACCTTGCTTACAGCCTTTTTTAGACAGCCGGCACAGTCAGGGAGTTGTATTGGAGTATTTGGAGCAACCACAGCGTCCTGATCCAGCTGCAGTAGCATGATGTCATGTTGTCTGCCGCCTTCAGTAAAGACCTCCGGTGGTGTTATGATTTCAACTTCATAGCCTGGACCTGGATGCACACCGATAGTTGCAAACATTCTCCTACAAGTGAAGGGGTGAAAGAGTAACATCAGTCATTTAAAAAAATGTCATCCTCTCTGTACAACAGTCTGATTAATATTTGTGAACATGAACAACTTTCTCTGAACTCAATCAATCTAATCAATCAAAAATATTTGTTTTCTTTCAATACCAAACACACATGTATATTATATTTTCATAATGTTTAGGTGTTTGCAGCTATTAATGTAAGGCTTTTCTTCATTGACACCTGCCCACTCGGCTGGATTGGTCCAGCAACCATTTTATGGGTTGTGACCCTCAGGTTGACGGATCCAACACTGCTGTAACATATCGTGACAGAAATGTTGTGTCAGTCAGCATCCTTTATGATGCTGATGAGCTGATTTACCCCGCAAAGCACGTCCGTTTCACACAGATGCAGTGCGAATGCGGAATGCGGTACGAAATTGCAGGCAGATTTTCCACATTGCAACCTACACACAGGTCCGTCAGTTTTCCATCAGCGGAAAAGCGGTGTTCAGTGTTTAACCAGTAGATAATGTCCCTCCCGGGCTCCCGTCTATTATGACAGCACTGCCTACTTCTGCATTCAAACAGTGAGAAAATAAAATAGAGTCGAGCAGTTGCAGCGACGAGGATCTCTTGCTCATTTTGCTGAGAAAAGAAACTAGAAAGAGGAAAAGAAGGTTCTGGGTTCACCCAATTTTGCAGAAGCTTACAGAACATGGCGAGTTTCATCGGCTGATCCAGGAGCTACGCCTTTATCACGGTCGCTTCCGGCAGTATTTTAAAATGACAGTTGAGCAATTTGAGGCTCTGTTGGGGATGCTAGCCCCTCACATAAGCTGTTTCTAAACATGCAGTGAACTCCTGACCTTAACCACACCTTAGTCAAATGGGCTGCAGGTCGCAGGTCGCAGCTTATGCTCCTGTGCTGTGGAGGCGGGTGGGGGCCTTGATGACGTGCTAAGCGAGCACATACAAACCATTAAATGTCCCAGTGCTATTTAATGATTTCATGACCGGACGTAGTTACGTGGCTGGATTATTTGGAAGAGAGCCAAATTGGTGAGTAAAGTAGCCTAAGAGTTGAATCGTTTATTTTCTTCCATCTGCCAGTTTGAAAATTTAACAAGGAGATGATAGCCTACTGCACATTAGGCTATTGGGTGATAAGTGCCCAGTATTAACATTCACGTAGCCTATTTTAATTAATCGTTCACGCATTTCAATGAATCAAACAAGTAGGCCTATAGGCTAGGCCTATAGGTCTCTATCGTTGCATCGGCCTATGAGCTGCGCCCAGCGCCCGGCGCAGCGCAGATTAGTTGGCGTGGACCGGCCCACTTGATGTGTCGGCGCTACAGGCGGCCTTAAGCATTATAACCACGCCTTTTAAGCGTAAAATTATGCACAACCTGCTCATTGGAGAAGTGCAGTAAACGAATCACAAGCTTCTCTTTTAAGCTCCAATTCCACGGAGCGATCCAGTCCAGTCAGAAAAGCCAAGTGCTCTGAGCTCCCCCCCTCCCTTTCATCCCCGTCTGTTTCCAATATATTATTCCATACTATTATGCTTCTCAAACCAATCTAACTGCAGTTTAAATACTGCAAGCATGTAAATACGCTACACTATAGCAAGATCAAAGTGAAAAGAATGTTCTAAACGCATTGGCTAGGAAAAAAAAGCATATCCCTATGTCATGATGAGATTAGATTGGTGAAAGTTTCTCCAGAATGATATCGTTTTCTCTCCCCTGCTGCACAGGTAGGATGATGCACATAAATATAGCCTACATTATGTAATGGGAATCGAACCCAGGACCTTCTAGCGGTGAGGCGACATCGCTTACCCCTGGACCACCATGCCCCCATTAATATTAATTTATTAATTATTAATATTATATATTAATAACCAAACCAGCTCCTTAACCCCCATATGTATCTAAAACAATTGTTTTGTTTCATTAGCAAGCACATGTATATTAGATGCCCATAGTGTTTAGATGTTTGCAGCTATTACTGTAAGCCTTACATAATTTTCTTTATTGACAATTTTGTCATTGAGTCATTGACCCAGCTGGATTGGTCCAGCGACCCACCATGGGTCGTGACTCTCTGGTTGACTGTTAATTAATTAATGTAGATATAAGAACATCATCAAAAAACAAACTTCAAAGATAAGTCTCACACTGAAGTTAAGGAAATGTTATTTTTACCACGTGCGCTAGCACACGCTGGTTAACGGATCGCTTTTTCATCGTCAGTCAGTCATTGTCACGGAAAGGACACTTATTTCGGGGTCGCTTGGTGAGATCCCCTCTCGTTTCCCGACGGGGTGGTGTTTCAAATTCGTGCTGCTTAAATGTTCACCCCGCCCACTTGCAGCGTTGCCTGAACAACAACAAGCACACCTCCAATGACTGGGTGGTACATTGATTAGCTCCGTGTTAGCGCACACACACACACACACACACACACACACACACACACACACACACACACACACACACACACACACACACACACACACACACACACACACACTATTATAGGCTATTTGAATGTTGGGGGCATGTATCCTGTTGTGTCTTTGCTTTCATCATGACAGTATACAAGAAGTAACACAAATTAAATGGAATAACAATCACCATGATTTTGCGTCACTCCATCCGTGTGCTGTACCCCATCTAGCTACAACCCAGCAGGGGTGGACTGCATAATCGGGCACGTCGGGCAAATGCCCGGTGGCCTGGCCTGACCTGGCCTGCAAATTTTTTTTTTTTTTTTTTTTTTTTTGTGCCCGCAGTCAGGCCACTCACTGAACAGCAGGCCAGGCGCCGCCTACTGGTTTACTAGTGGTTTTATTACTTTATTCAGGGTTAAAGTGGGTGCGTCTCATTGTAAAATTGGACTTGGCCCAAATCTGGCTTCAAACGGCCCAAATTGGGCTTCAAATGGCCCAAATCTGGCTTCAAACGGCCCAAATTGAGCTTCAAACGGCCCACATTTTCCGCCGCCGCCCTTCGGACGCGGGCATGCGCATCAGCCCGTATCGGCCTGGCCTGCTTGGTATCTAATGCCCGGCCTGAATTATGATCCCAGTCCGCCCCTGCAACCCAGGGATGCCTGCCCCCGCGGTTGCCACACGACGCACGTGGTCCTGGGCTGAATTTGTCCTTGTTAAGTAAACAGTGTCTTCTCACCATCCTGCCGGCCAGCAGTGAGCCGCAGTCAGAATCCACCGGGCACTGATGAGAGAGCCACCACAGAGACCAACTTCCTTTAGACTGACTGGTCTCAGTCGGACATGGTAAAGCCGCTCATCTTGTGCACACGGGTAACCTCCGATGATCCTCTTCTGCACATCCCCCCATGTGACATCTGAAAGACAATGACAAGAGAGAGAGTCCTCCACCAACTGAAATGAACTGAAGACTGTGGTGCTTCATACTTGATACTTGAGTAAACGTTGAGAGGGAAGGGCGAGAACGAGAGGGGGAACGGCAATCCTTCTCAGGTTCCCCTTATTACAAAGTCTTGCAATGGAGAGCAGAGCAGTGGAGAGGGGCAGCATGAAAGGAGCAGAGAATGGTAGGAGAACATGTATTTGGAAGCTGAATAAGCAGCGTCAATATCAATGTGTCATAAATTCTGTCATAAATAAAATCAAGGGGAAATAATCAGTAGAGCTCAGCAATCATGTAACTTTTGTAAATGATTTTATAGCTGTAATGGTAGGAAAAGTAAAAAAAAAGTGGCACAAGAAAGCTCAGCAAGCCAAACGTACAAGCAATCAAGAGAAAAAAGGAGGTTCTTGGATATTAGGAAAAAAGTGAAAAGCGAGCACACTCCAAAAAATTATGCAACTTCGGTGCAGGGCACATGTAATATCAAGTCACAACAGAAAAGCCAGCACACAAAAAAAGTCCTTTTAGAGGTTTTAATACCTTAGTCTGGGGCAGCAGCACAGCAACAAACAAGTTTCGGCGCGTAGGCCTTCTTTACGCACTGTGCTGCACAAAATGCAGCACGTTTCAACCTCACTGGTCTTCGTCCCTTTACAGCCTGACGAAGACCAGTGAGGTTGAAACGTGCTGCGTTTTGTGCTTCTGTTTATTTGATTGAAGATGTACATTGTTTGTAAACTGTTCTAGTACACATGTACTATACTTCATAATTAAATCTTTGCTCCTAATATCCAAGAAGCTCCTTTTTTCTCTTGGTTATAGCTGTAATGCTATAATGAGTAAAATCAAAGTCATGTGAACATCCATCCAGTCACTATGATGTGACTTTTTTCTTTTACATAGTTCTGGACATGTGGATCCCTGGCTCGAGCAATACTGGAGTTCTATCTTGGACATCATCAACAAAATCCAAGACTGACACTACTGAGGGACTACTCAGTTTTACCTATTAACCTGAGGTGCAACACTCACTTTATCGTAGCCCTAATTGTGACTAATAAATGTAGCCATTCACTGGAAAAGTGAAGAGCCGCCTAGTATATCTTTGTGGCTTAAAGAGGTCTCATCATACCTACCTTCAGAAAAGATTATGTTTAACCTCAAGAAGAAACCATAAATTGTTGATAAATGCTCGGGAGACTTTGTAACCTTTTTTTACAAAATAGAACTTCTAATGGTGATGTCCAAGGTCAGGCCTAAAGTTGCCCCGCAGTGCTCTTGCACGTATATTATTGTAGTAATACGATAGAGACAGTCCGCATGTCTGGGAACGCCCACAAAATGTGAAACGGCTGGCGCGCGAGTGGGGTAAAACCGCCCATATATCTCATGGGCTGACTCACCAAAATACGGTGCTGCGTCTCTAAACTACAGGTTTGGGGGTTCTAGAGCAGAACACAAGACGTCTGCTCAGATGTGCGTTTACTGCGGTGGTTAAATCCCCGATCGTGTCTGCCTGGGCTGGGCTATCAGCTAAATTCTAACTTTGCTGAATGGATAGAACGGGGG
>NW_028150728.1:0-10000 GCF_964638095.1 Poromitra crassiceps | reverse complement strand
AATACAATGGTGTTGATTTATTCATATGTAGCTTGTTAGTCAATGGTAGGGGCTCTGAACTGATGGAACTGGGCGTATATACCTTTGGAAGGTGTTACTCATGCTTGCTCGGGGGAGAGGGAGCTATGGCCTGAGCAGCTGACCCTAGAGCAGCAGTGGGCTGTGCTGTATGGTGGAACTGGACACGGTTCTGGCCTGACAATGGATGAGTCTGCTCGGCGACTTGTAGACCAATATCATCCCCATGAACCTGTAACAGTCACAGATGCAGTACCACATTCGTCCACTAGATGGTGACCTCCATGCAGGTCCCAGGTCTGTCACTTCGCATAACATTGGTGTGTGTGTGTGTCAATACTGTCACTATATTGTTCCTATACATGTGTGTGAGACATATTAGTGCCGTAGCGACCAGGCTTTATATGGTCGACCAACTTATAGTTAATAAAACAGTACGTGCGAAATCCCACAACTGCCGTAGCCTGAGTCTGTGCATGTTATGGTGCTGGGTATATCCTGGAGCAACACATACACACCACCAAGCTGTTACAAACCTCATAGTGGCCACGAGGTCTAAGGTCCAAGAAGCTGAAATGTCCTGCCGATCCCGGGAATATCGCCACATTGTCATCATCAGTTATGTACAGGCTAGGAGCATATACCTTTGAAAGAAAACATTGAGGAGCATTAACAAGTCGGCTAGTCGTGTGCTAGCTATACATAGCATTGATCTTAGCATGTTTTCCAAGCAAACGAAAAAAGTGTTACCTACCTAGAATATTCTGGCGATTTTATCGCCAATCATGTCTTCCTCCTTAAGCGTTAGCCTTTTGTTTCCTTTAAAAAGGATATAACTGGTCGAGTCCATTGTTACCATTAAGCCAGAGCTCTGCATTAATTAGCACCGCACCAGTTCGTGCGCTTCCTGGGGTACACGGACCTTCCTGACAAGCGGACCAATCCGTGCGATTATTTATTTTATTTCCGGGCCACAGACTGAAAAGCGTAAAAATAGAAAATAGAAAATAGAAATACAGAAATTCAAGGCCTTTCCCCAAAAACTACATTTTGAGTGAAAATGCATTTTTTTTTTTTAAAGGGTCATTAACTCATTCACCGCCAATGACGTCTTTGACGTGTTATCAGAAATAGCCCTCCCCGCCAATGACGTGTTTGACGTGTTTTTGTTTTTATTACTGCAGGGCGTATTTCAAACACTTACCCAGCCTCTGACATAGTATCATGTCCCTACCATCTAAGACAACACGTGAACAAACACATACCGCAGCTGTTGTTTTGAAATTGAGCAAGAGGAAAAGCAGAAAACGGGTAACGCTTCCTTGTGCAGACAGGAGAAACGCCATTGAAACGCGCCTCGGCGCGCTGCACGAGCTGGAGTGGGGACTCTGGAGTCGCCTTCCTCTGTGCCAGCCGGGAGAAAACGGGAGAAAGTAATCAAGAGATGTGTTTGATCATCGGAGGAATGAGGAAATGATCGATCAGTTTGCGAGGGCGGTGAGGACGTGTTGAATAGCCGAGGGGAAAACGGGAATGATTTCAGGGAGGATATGACAGGGAGACATGGACGAGGACGGGTGGACCAGAACATAAACAAAATAAACACACAACAGCAAGGCACAAGGCAGAAGCGCAGTCACAGCAGCCCGCTGTCCTTTCTCAAGAGCTATTCAGTTGGTTCATGAAATCGCTGGGCTGCGTGCCCTCCAGTGTTGCTCCTGGCCAATCCCAGCGCCACAGGGCGTGGTTATTGCTTATCCTATGTGGGGTTAGAAATCTAAAAGGGGGATCGTGTGTGTGTGTGTGTGTGTGTGTGTGTGTGTGTGTTTGTCTGTCTGTCTGTCTGTCTGTCTGTCTGTCTGTCGGTCGGTGTGTCTGTCTGTCTGTCTGTCTGTCTGTCTGTCTGTCTGTCTGTCTGTCTGCACACTCACTCACACCGTGTAAACTGTATTGTTGAATGTAAAAAAAAAAGCACTTCATGTGTATATATATATATATATATATATATATATATTTTGTCATTTGTGTCCTAACGAATAATATTTACATGTCTGATGTCAATACAGTTCAAAATAAAAGAATTGAGAGTGAGTTCTGCCTGAGATTGTGCCCTTTTACAAAAATTGCCTTTTCTCCTGTTTATTTTCTCAGGAAGACCTTTTGGGTAGAAAACAGGGTGTATATAAATGGCTATAAGTAGAGTACAGAACATGCTAAAAGCTCACTTTTTTTTCCCTGGTGAACCCAGAGACGTACATCTTCATTTTGAGGTATTGCAAATCACTCTGGTGCTAATAGATAATTTACTGTGGGTCTTGAAAGATGACCAACAATTATGAAAATCTTTGGCCTGTGCTAAATATTGGCAGTCCTAAACTGGCGGTGAATGAGTTAAATTAGTTGTCCGATTTTTGTTTCAGGAATGGAAATAGAAAACATTGCCCTAAATTTGTTTTTTAATTTGCCTTTCAGAATTGGAAATAGAATGAACGGAAGGTACACAGACCCAGCTCTTTATCGGTTTTTATAAAATGTATTTTAACTCATTGAGTGCCAGCCACTTTTGGAGAACGGACGCTCCCAGTGCCAGAGTTTCAGAGCGTTTTCAGTGATTTCTCGAGGCCCACAGAATATTGTGTGATATTACTATGTAAACACCGAACACGCAAAAAGAACGATGAGACTCTCTTCTATCATCAGCAAAAACAGGTTTATTGATATAATTTTCCGTTCTTTAGTTATCAGCCGGAGAAGATAGCTTGATTTAACCAAAAGCAGCCGTTTTTTTCTAGAAGCTGAGATAATGAGCCTTTTGTGAAATTAAACATTTCATGCACATCACTGACTGAAGCTAATATTTTCTGATGTAGTCACACCTCAAAAATAATTTCCTTCAATAGAACAGCGAAAACCAAGGAATTTTGTTTGGCAAAACAATATTTTTTAGCTGCAACCAGCAGCGCTGGCCCCTGCGTGCGCTGCTGGTTGCAGCTTCTTGCTGGTCTTGATTTACTGCTGGTGGGCATCAGATATTCTAGGTTGCGTTTGCCAATCCTGTCCTGCTGTCTGGGTCTGTCTGGGTCAGTGTTGTGTGCTGCTCTGCGTGCCCCACCCCCCCCCCCCCATCCTCAACTGCACACTCCTCCTCCGTATGGGAGTGTCTCTGGGGCTTTCTGCTGCGTTTGCTCTGCACTGAAAAGTCCGCTACATCCAGCTTTTTTACAGCGTTCCGCGTGTATTTGTCACCGGGTCCCATGCTTCCAGTTGAGAATAATAACAACTAATAACAAAATCATGCGGATGGGCTATCGCAGCGGACACGGAGATGCTCAATTGTGGCAGCAGATTGGCTGCTGCAGGCACAGCTAACGTTATGCTTCATGCATATCGATGCATACGGATGCGATGCGATTTCCATTTCCCCATGACTTCTTCTCTGTTTTTTCCTCGCCTTTCTGTAATCTGGAGAGCACTGTCACCACCTAATGGGTCCCTAAAATAGCTTTTACACATTCAACAGCCACCATACTTTCACAGGAGATGGATCTGGCTTTGATGCACGTCCCACCGTCAAAAAACGCAATTGACGAACATACTCGTCCTTGGCACTCTACGTTAATAAACCAATTGACGAACATACTCGTCCATGGCACTCAATGAGTTAATGTATTTTCAAAATACAAAATACGTATTTGTATTTCAAATACATCTTTCAGACCAGTATTTATTTGTATTGTGATACATTTTTGGAGCAAGTATTTGTAATTTGTATCAAAATACTTTTTGATGTATTTTCACCCATCTCTGGCTACACGAAATTGAAAATGAGGTTAATTTCTTGTTTTACTGCACTGCGTATGATGACGCAAGGGATGTACTCTTTAGCAAAATGTCCTCTATCTACGTTGACTTTTTTGAGCTGGATGACTATGAGAAACTTGAGCTATGTTTCAGCAAGGGAATCTTCCTCATTGCAAACTGTATCTGTCAAGCATAGAGACACTGCGGAGCGCGTCATCATTCAGAAACCATGCCCAAAACGGGGGAAAACACAAACTCTCGTCCAATCCTGGGGTTCTCCTATGTCGTGTGCATCGTCGGTGTTTTCAATTCAATTTTCAATTTCATTTATTGAAGAAAGAGTTTCGCAGAGACAGGTCTGAAATGCACTCTTCTTAACAACAAAGATACAAAATTGACAAAGTGTACATACTGTAGGCTGAAAAACTAAACAAGGATAACCAATTTTAACTAAGTAAGTGATTCACATATCAAGCCTCAACATGGAGATGGTGACGGTCAGACAGTTTTCACTTCTTTATCATTATAGAGTCTGACTGCAGTGTGTAGGAAGGACTGCTGGAGGCGCTGTGTCCTGGCAGGTGGCATGGAGAGGGCGGTGCTGTTTCTCATTTGCCTCCCAGTACATTGCAGTCTGGTTGGAGGGAGAAGATCATGTAGTGGATGGGATGGACTCATCATCTCTTTTAGTAAAGTGATTGCAGCTTCCTCCCTACGATTCTTTAGAGATGGGAGGTGGGGGAGCGGCCGCGTGCCACGTCTGGAGATGATCTTAAGTGCCCTACGTTGCACTCGCTCTAACTCCTCCTGTCCTTTGCTGCATCCAACCAGGAGGACATGTCCATACTCCAGCACTGATCTGATAAGGGCAAAGTAAATCAGTAGGAGGTCATTGACTGACATGCTTGTTCTGGCCAGCACTCTCAGCAGATAGAGACGCTTTGATGCCTTGAGCACCATGTCCTGGACTTGGTGAGAGTGAGAAAGAGAGGAATCTACCTGCCAGCCTAGGTAGCGAGCAGATGGAACCACAGGCACTGCCTCTCCACCCAGATGTAATGGTGTTATCACCGGGGCTTTTCTCACACAGGTGATCCGCACCTCATAGCTCTTCTTCCCATTTAGGATCATGTCATTTTGCAGGGCCCATTCATCCAGATGCTGGGCTTCCAGTTGCATAGTCAGATCTGATGGCAGAGACCTGGTAGCAAGGCATCTTGAGAGACTGATGTCATCTGCATAACCCACCGATACTGAGTCATCAAAGAGAGTGTTCCTAGAACTCATGTAGAGCAGGAATAGGAATGGAGACCACACACCTCCTTGAGGGACTCCAGATGTTATGTGAGTCCACTGGCTGTATGTATTGTTGACAATGTCCTGCCGTGGAGATAGTTGAGGGTCCATGCAATGTCCCGGGGGTCGTGTTGCACAAAAATATCGTATATACTGAAGATGAACACTCCAACTTACTTGTTTTCCTCGGGAGTACAAAAAAACTTTAACTGGCGATTTTTTACATTTGTTGTCTGCGCAGCCCACCACACAACAGCTTTTAGCTATGTTTAACTCAAGGAAAATGAGCTGGGCGATATGACCAAAACCTCATATCCCGATATAGGTCATTTCATATCCCGATATCGATATATATCACGATATAGCATATTTTCTGTAAATTCTATTTATAGTTTATATAAAATGACCACATGGCCATTTATTTATGTAGCAGTTAAACCAGTTAAAATGTTGTCAAACCTCACAAAGGATACATGCATTCAGAATACAGATAAGCGTGGCTATTCTTTACAACACAAATAATAATAATTAGTTGCAGGGCAGTAGAATGAAACACAAACTGAACCACACCACCAGTTCGATTTTCAAAGAGGACACTAGCATAGTATTGATGTGTTTGATTTAAGCACTAATCTGGAATCATATCTAAAAGCGGCCACTAGGCGGCAGTGTTTCTTTAGTCAACGTCAAAATACCTACATGTTCAGTAGAAGAAGAATAAAACGGTAGAAGAAGAACAACGTGAACCAACACAACTCACCCAGGGAAAGCTAAAAGCTAAAGCTAACGATAGACGTTTTGTTGCCCTCAAGGGATTTCCTTGGGATGATGAGAGATGTTTTGTCAGGTTTAACGTTAGGAGGACACATGCAAATATGGATCAAACGCAGACTTAACACAGCGCAAATGCCTGGGTAGGCTAGGCGGACGGAGTGGAGATAACATCTCCCTGCTCTTTAGCCTACTCACCGGCTGATTTGTGCCACTTATAAAGGGATGCAAGGGGCTTGTTCACACAGAGTCTGGTGCGTGTGTGGACTGTGGACATGAGTAAAAAAGAAAACAGAATGAAGAAAGCACAGCGTCATCCAAATGACGGACAATATTGCCGTAAAGAGTGTGATTTGCAACAAAACGATATAAACGATAGAGCATCATATCAGATGAAATACATTTTCTATCGTCCAGACGAAATATATCGTCATATCGCTCAGCCCTACTGGTGTGTGGAAATGAACGGAGCTTTTCCCCTGTGATGGGCGTGGCCTATTTCATGCAGTGTCTCTATTCACCTTATGTAGCCACACCCATTTGACCCGGTTGTGTGGTCGTGTGACGACTTCTGGCTAAAAATAAAAATAAAAAAAAATGGCTGCGCTGCTCCAATATCATCTAACTCTGAATTAACTAATAATTTAGCCAATTGTATGTAACATACCAAATAAAAGCAAACGGCAAAGTCTAAGAATGCAACGCCATGTAACTGGCTCGTTAAGTCTCGCATTCCAGGGAATTACGTTAACATCTGCGGGTCTTATAAGACGTAAATGGCGCGAGCGCTCGGAGGAGAGAAAACTATCTGAAGCTTTCTTTGTTGGAGTCCAGGTATGTTTTACAAGAAAGTGCTCGTCATTGTCGACGATAACATTATCTGACATGGCTAACAGTGGATACTCGCTTGCTTGCCGTGTACTGAGCTCAAAGTAGTAGGCTACATTCTTTGTTTTACCCCCTGCACTGTCCGCTATGACGTTCTTTCATATTTGGCGCCGTGAAGTGAAGTATTTGTCCCACCCCAGCGTCTGAACATAAGGTGAATAGGAGCAAAGACAGAACCTTCTATTTAGAAATTGATGTATTGCTTTTTATATTGCTGTCCGGCCCATTGCTGTCTTACGACTTGTATTTTAAATGTATCATTGTTGTGTTGTTTATTGTTCTGTTTTTATTGTTGTGTCTTGTAAACCCATGGGAGTTGGGCACCTATAGAGTGCATGACACGTAAATAAATCAATAAATCAATCAATTATATACTATGCACTTATTGCACTAACAGAAAACCCTGCTGGTGAGGAGAGGAGAAGATAGGGGGGCAGAGGATAGAAGATACCTGTAGCCTGTACTACGAATGTTGGATAAGAAGATCCAGGATCTGTCCCTTGATCTGGTTTGTCTAAACCAGATCAGCTCGATTGTAGTTAACTTGTACTACGAACCTCGTTTGCCAGTCGTTAACTCGAACCAGGTTTTTCTAATCAAGTTGACTGCGCGTGCACATGAAAATGCCCGTGCACACGAGCTCGTGCCCGCAAAAGAGGCGTGGTTTTTAACAACTAGCCAATCACAATGCAATATGGACCGCTCAGCTCAGAACCGTAGCTTTTACAGCGCCAGACACGCCTATTTCCTCATTCATCAAAGCCATCGACTACTATGTCAGAATCAAAATCCGCATTGGATATTTTTAGTCTGTTCCCGAATGACTGTCTAAAGTTACCACTTTTATTCACATCAGTCATTTATTTGAAGAGCGGTTTCTGCCTCCACGTATCCTACAGCAGCTGAATTCACCCTCTCAATAAACTGCGAGTGGAAGCAATGTGTAGCCTAATGTCTCAGTCCAAAATCCGTAGACCATTTAGGCTCAACGAATAATAATGATGTCATGTTTAGTCGCACTGATTGAATAATTCCTATAGGCTATCAATAAAAAAAAGAATGATAATAAAATTAAAAGAGGCTTCTGAACGACACGCTATGTGCGGGCATAGATTTCATTTATAAAAAATAGCCTATTTTGTGGTCACATATATTGTCAGCAGAGTCGCATATCTCCATATTTCATATAATGATGCTGGAAATATGAAGTTCAATCACATCATACAGGCCAAAAGCAACACTTGCAGCTGCAAAATGCAGGAGTAGGCTAGATATGAATCATCTTAATATGGGATCGCCTGTGTGCAGGTGATCCCATATTAAATTGCTTAGATGTAGTAGGCCAGCATGTAAGCTATGACTATTTCAATTCCAACCCAACGTCAGTCTCAGCTCCATTGCGCACACGGCACCGTGCGCTTTGGAGACGTTTATGTAACCTTTTTATGCCGGTTTAGTGATATTTCTCCACTCACTATTCAGCTGCAATCGATCAGCGGGATCAAACAACGTATCTAGGCTACTTGAGAGCACAAAAATGAATATATAAAAACATATTCCAAAGTGGTATAGGGCTTAATTAAAATAGCCAACAAGTGCAAGGCTTTAGTCCTTGATTAACATTAACATTGATTACCATTACTCATTCAACATTACAATTCGTGCTCCTTCGGGAAACTCATCCAGAAAGGGGTTGGCCATTTTTCCAAACTGCTGATTCGATTGGTTCGTGGGCGGTGGATTTAAGGTCTAATCTTATCCTTGCAACTTAACCTGCTACGGACCAGGTTAAGTGTGAAGCATAAGTTGCTATGGAAATATATGTCGGTAAGAAGTTAACTTGCTTTGTAGTACGGCCAAACCAGGTTTAAACCTGAAGTTACCTCGCTAAACCACTAAACTGGCTTTGTAGTACAGGCCTCTGGAGAGGAGATGACTCGACACTGAGACTTTTATTTTTGCAATTTTTGTTCTCTCTCAGAAACAAGATTCTGTTACTTTATCTGCTGAAGAAATATGCTGCTGTTACATGCACTTTTTTGTTGGCTTTTGATTACCTGCTGTGGACATTTATTTATTTGTATTTAGGAAGTAAGTATTTAGGAAGTATTTAGGAATTTGTGTTATCTCTCAGAAACAAGGAGATGCTGTTAATAATGTCTTGGACTATTTTCAATCATGAAGACTTAGCTAACGCCCAGTTCAGGTCATATCACAGTGCACGCCCCCTTTATTTGAGGTTTACCACGTTGCGGCAATAACCAATCAGCCCAAGCTATTCCTTTCCAGCTGATCCCAATCACCTAATCATCATAGTATATCAGGGTCCATGTTTTACTCTGTTTGCTATTTAAAGTCGAGCTGAACCCAAAAATGACTTTTCTTTTCTTTTAGTTCAAATACCTGGGTATGCAGTGCACCTATTTAATGATGTATGCAAAACAATCACAAATCGAATTCCTTTAGTTTTTCACACTTTTTCACATCAAAAGTTCATTTTTCAAGATTTCATTGATAACACTAATCTACAGTTTGCTGACGTCACACGTATTATATCTTGTTGTCGTCATCTTCCTGCTTCTCATCACTAATTTCTATCATGCCTCCTTGTTGTTGTCCTCACCAGCCCACAGCAAAAGGAGAAGAAGCATTAGCCGAGCCATCTCTGTCATTGAGCCTCCAATGTCTGCCCTCCTGCTGGGACAGCAGCGCCTCTTAAATCTGTTCACACCTTCCTGTTGGCCTTTGAACCACCAATCACCTGCTGGTCCTTTATCCACACAACTCCATTGGCTACCAAGCTGTAGTTATGCAAATAGATCCAATTCTTACCATCATCTCCATCAACTGATAGTGGGATTATGACATTACATGGAAAGGAACAATAAAATAATCAGATTCCTCAACAGTTTCTTTCTGAGCAGATCTATAAGGCTAAATAGAGCAGGCAGCAGAATTGTTGTAATGCAGGCAACCAAGTTACTTCATCACAGACTTTAGTGTGAGTTAAATCAAAAGGTTCAGCAAAAGGTGAGCTGAAGTTGATATGTTTTGTTGTGACAGATATTATTATTAGAAGTATCCTGCTGCTCTCTCAGCGGAGGAGAGGGGCTCCACTGAAGCGCTGTGTGTGTCAGACACCCAGCGAGCATTTTTCGGTTGAAAAGACGTTTAAAAAACGTTTAGGGTCAACGTTGAAAAAACGTGCAAGGAAGGTTTGCAAGTG
>NW_028150729.1:22500-25518 GCF_964638095.1 Poromitra crassiceps | reverse complement strand
GCCGCGGGCCCCAGCTTGGGACTCCCCAGTGAGCTCCAGGCAGTGAGGGTCCATGCCTGGGTGTTGTATCCCGCCCAGGGGTGCACTGGGCCTGGGGACCCCGACTTGGTCCTCGGCGTCCAGCCAGAGGGCCGCGGGCCCCAGCTTTGGACTCCCCAGTGAGCTCCAGGCAGTGAGGGTCCATGCCTGGGTGTTGTATCCCGCCCAGGGGTGCACTGGGCCTGGGGACCCCGACTTGGTCACCGGCGTCCAGCCAGAGGGCCGCGGGCCCCAGCTTGGGAAGCCCCAGGCAGTGGGGGGTCCATGCCTGCCTGTTGTACCCCGCCCAGGGCGCACCAAAGTCGGGTAGAAAAAGTTGGAAAACAGGTCAAAAATCTTCTAAGTGTTGAGCACTGTGACTGCCAGCGCTATAACAGCCTCTCTGGTGTACACGGTGCTGGGGGGAATTGCAAAGTAGTGCCATCGGGTAGGTAGGAAGCGTCTTCCCATGAGCAAGCCGAAAATTTTCTAAGTGTTGACACCAGAGAGGCTAAAAGCGCTGGGAGTCACTGTGCTGTAACAGCCTCTCTGGTGTCAGCACTTAGAAAAAAAACCAAAAAAAAAAAAAAAAATTTTTTTTTTGGTTTTTTTTCTAAGTGCTGACACCAGAGAGGCTAAAAGCGCAGTGACTCACTGCGCTATTCAGCCTCTCTGGTGTCAGCACTTAGAAGATTTTCGGCTGGCACAGGGTAATCCTTCCCCAGGGTACTCCTGGCCTGGCACAGGGTAATCCTGGCCTGGCACAGGGTAATCCTTACCCAGGGTACTCCTGGCCTGGCACAGGGTACTCCTGGCCTGGCACAGGGTATTCCTGGCCTTGCCCAGGGTATTCCAAAAAGTTTCTAAGTGCTGACACCAGAGAGGCTGTAGCCTCTCTGGTGTAACACGGTGCTGGGGGGAATTGCAAAGTAGTGCCTCCGGGAATATAGAAACCTGGTTTTCGGCTACTGGGACCTCCAGGACGGAGGGCCCGGGCAGTGCACAGAACGGATCCGACCGTAGGTGAGACCTCCGCGGGGAGGTTTGCAGGGGTGGTAGGCCCCCTGCACGGAGCTCACGGAGGCTCCAGGCTGCCCTCCGGGGCTCGACTCTGCTGCAGCCCCAGCTCGGGTGCAGGGTGTCGGGCCCGCAGCAGTCTATCGCAGCCCCCTCTGGAGCTCGCACATGGAGCTCCAGGCTGCCTCAGGGGCTCGGCTCTGCTGCATCCCCAGGTTGGATGCATGGTGTCGGGCAGGCAGCAGTCCATCGCTCACCCCCCCTCTGGAGCTCTGAGCTCCAGGCTGCCTCAGGGGCTCGGCTCTGCTGCATCCCCAGGTTGGATGCATGGTGTCGGGCAGGCAGCAGTCCATCGCTCACCCCCCCTCTGGAGCTCTGAGCTCCAGGCTGCCTCAGGGGCTCGACTCTGCTGCATCCCCAGGTTGGATGCATGGTGTCGGGCAGGCAGCAGTGCAACACGGACCCACACATCACACCCACCCTGACCGATTGGCAAACGTGACCCGCCATCGGAGGGCCCCCGCCGGCCAGCTTAGCTGGTGTTCGGGCGGACGGTTCCTCCGGCCTGCGGGTTCGCCTCTAGACGCGGGGGGCAGCAGTCCATCGCTCACCCCCCCTCTGGAGCTCTGAGCTCCAGGCTGCCTCAGGGGCTCGACTCTGCTGCATCCCCAGGTTGGATGCATGGTGTCGGGCAGGCAGCAGTCCATCGCTCACCCCCCCTCTGGAGCTCTGAGCTCCAGGCTGCCTCAGGGGCTCGACTCTGCTGCATCCCCAGGTTGGATGCAGGGTGTCGGGCGGGCAGCAGTCCATCGCTCACCCCTCTGGTTCTCGGCTCTGAGGAGCTGCCTGGGTCTCTGGTGGGACGCCCAGGGGCAGACGCTTTGTACTTTCGGGCAGATACTACTTTGCAATTCCCCCCAGCACCCTGTACACCAGACAGGCAGGGAGCGCTGGGAGTCACTGTGCTCTCAGCCTCTCTGGTGTCAACACTCTGTCAGAAGGATTACCCTGTGCCAGCCGAAAATCTTCTAAGTGTTGCAGGAATACCCTGGGCAAGGAATACCCTGGGCAAGTGTTGACACCAGAGAGGCTAAAAGCACAGTGACTGCCAGCGCTTGCGGCTTTAGCCTCTCTGGTCTAACACGGTGCTGGGGGGAATTGCAAAGTAGTGCCTCCGTGAAAGTAGAAACCTGGTTTTCGGCTACTGGGACCTCCAGGACGGAGGGCCGGGCAGTGCACAGAACGGATCCGACCGTAGGTGAGACCTCCGCGGGGAGGTTTGCAGGGGTGGTAGGCCCCCTGCACGGAGCTCACGGAGCTCCAGGCTGCCCCTCCGGGGCTCGACTCTGCTGCAGCCCCAGCTCGGGTGCAGGGTGTCGGGCCCGCAGCAGTCCATCACGCCCGCTCTGGAGCTCGCACATGGAGCTCCAGGCTGCCTCAGGGGCTCGACTCTGCTGCATCCCCAGGTTGGATGCACGGTGTCGGGCAGGCAGCAGTCCATCACGCCCGCTCTGGAGCTCGCACATGGAGCTCCAGGCTGCCTCAGGGGCTCGACTCTGCTGCATCCCCAGGTTGGATGCACGGTGTCGGGCAGGCAGCAGTCCATCACGCCCGCTCTGGAGCTCGCACATGGAGCTCCAGGCTGCCTCAGGGGCTCGACTCTGCTGCATCCCCAGGTTGGATGCACGGTGTCGGGCAGGCAGCAGTCCATCACGCCCGCTCTGGAGCTCGCACATGGAGCTCCAGGCTGCCTCAGGGGCTCGACTCTGCTGCATCCCCAGGTTGGATGCACGGTGTCGGGCAGGCAGCAGTCCATCACGCCCGCTCTGGAGCTCGCACATGGAGCTCCAGGCTGCCTCAGGGGCTCGACTCTGCTGCATCCCCAGGTTGGATGCACGGTGTCGGGCAGGCAGCAGTCCATCACGCCCGCTCTGGAGCTCGCACATGGAGCTCCAGGCTGCCTCAGGGGCTCGACTCTGCTGC
>NW_028150729.1:7500-10000 GCF_964638095.1 Poromitra crassiceps | reverse complement strand
ACTCACTGCGCTATTCAGCCTCTCTGGTGTCAGCACTTAGAAGATTTTCGGCTGGCACAGGGTAATCCTTCCCCAGGGTACTCCTGGCCTGGCACAGGGTAATCCTGGCCTGGCACAGGGTAATCCTTACCCAGGGTACTCCTGGCCTGGCACAGGGTACTCCTGGCCTGGCACAGGGTATTCCTGGCCTTGCCCAGGGTATTCCAAAAAGTTTCTAAGTGCTGACACCAGAGAGGCTGTAGCCTCTCTGGTGTAACACGGTGCTGGGGGGAATTGCAAAGTAGTGCCTCCGGGAATATAGAAACCTGGTTTTCGGCTACTGGGACCTCCAGGACGGAGGGCCCGGGCAGTGCACAGAACGGATCCGACCGTAGGTGAGACCTCCGCGGGGAGGTTTGCAGGGGTGGTAGGCCCCCTGCACGGAGCTCACGGAGGCTCCAGGCTGCCCTCCGGGGCTCGACTCTGCTGCAGCCCCAGCTCGGGTGCAGGGTGTCGGGCCCGCAGCAGTCTATCGCAGCCCCCTCTGGAGCTCGCACATGGAGCTCCAGGCTGCCTCAGGGGCTCGGCTCTGCTGCATCCCCAGGTTGGATGCATGGTGTCGGGCAGGCAGCAGTCCATCGCTCACCCCCCCTCTGGAGCTCTGAGCTCCAGGCTGCCTCAGGGGCTCGGCTCTGCTGCATCCCCAGGTTGGATGCATGGTGTCGGGCAGGCAGCAGTCCATCGCTCACCCCCCCTCTGGAGCTCTGAGCTCCAGGCTGCCTCAGGGGCTCGACTCTGCTGCATCCCCAGGTTGGATGCATGGTGTCGGGCAGGCAGCAGTGCAACACGGACCCACACATCACACCCACCCTGACCGATTGGCAAACGTGACCCGCCATCGGAGGGCCCCCGCCGGCCAGCTTAGCTGGTGTTCGGGCGGACGGTTCCTCCGGCCTGCGGGTTCGCCTCTAGACGCGGGGGGCAGCAGTCCATCGCTCACCCCCCCTCTGGAGCTCTGAGCTCCAGGCTGCCTCAGGGGCTCGACTCTGCTGCATCCCCAGGTTGGATGCATGGTGTCGGGCAGGCAGCAGTCCATCGCTCACCCCCCCTCTGGAGCTCTGAGCTCCAGGCTGCCTCAGGGGCTCGACTCTGCTGCATCCCCAGGTTGGATGCAGGGTGTCGGGCGGGCAGCAGTCCATCGCTCACCCCTCTGGTTCTCGGCTCTGAGGAGCTGCCTGGGTCTCTGGTGGGACGCCCAGGGGCAGACGCTTTGTACTTTCGGGCAGATACTACTTTGCAATTCCCCCCAGCACCCTGTACACCAGACAGGCAGGGAGCGCTGGGAGTCACTGTGCTCTCAGCCTCTCTGGTGTCAACACTCTGTCAGAAGGATTACCCTGTGCCAGCCGAAAATCTTCTAAGTGTTGCAGGAATACCCTGGGCAAGGAATACCCTGGGCAAGTGTTGACACCAGAGAGGCTAAAAGCACAGTGACTGCCAGCGCTTGCGGCTTTAGCCTCTCTGGTCTAACACGGTGCTGGGGGGAATTGCAAAGTAGTGCCTCCGTGAAAGTAGAAACCTGGTTTTCGGCTACTGGGACCTCCAGGACGGAGGGCCGGGCAGTGCACAGAACGGATCCGACCGTAGGTGAGACCTCCGCGGGGAGGTTTGCAGGGGTGGTAGGCCCCCTGCACGGAGCTCACGGAGCTCCAGGCTGCCCCTCCGGGGCTCGACTCTGCTGCAGCCCCAGCTCGGGTGCAGGGTGTCGGGCCCGCAGCAGTCCATCACGCCCGCTCTGGAGCTCGCACATGGAGCTCCAGGCTGCCTCAGGGGCTCGACTCTGCTGCATCCCCAGGTTGGATGCACGGTGTCGGGCAGGCAGCAGTCCATCACGCCCGCTCTGGAGCTCGCACATGGAGCTCCAGGCTGCCTCAGGGGCTCGACTCTGCTGCATCCCCAGGTTGGATGCACGGTGTCGGGCAGGCAGCAGTCCATCACGCCCGCTCTGGAGCTCGCACATGGAGCTCCAGGCTGCCTCAGGGGCTCGACTCTGCTGCATCCCCAGGTTGGATGCACGGTGTCGGGCAGGCAGCAGTCCATCACGCCCGCTCTGGAGCTCGCACATGGAGCTCCAGGCTGCCTCAGGGGCTCGACTCTGCTGCATCCCCAGGTTGGATGCACGGTGTCGGGCAGGCAGCAGTCCATCACGCCCGCTCTGGAGCTCGCACATGGAGCTCCAGGCTGCCTCAGGGGCTCGACTCTGCTGCATCCCCAGGTTGGATGCACGGTGTCGGGCAGGCAGCAGTCCATCACGCCCGCTCTGGAGCTCGCACATGGAGCTCCAGGCTGCCTCAGGGGCTCGACTCTGCTGCATCCCCAGGTTGGATGCACGGTGTCGGGCAGGCAGCAGTCCATCACGCCCGCTCTGGAGCTCGCACATGGAGCTCCAGGCTGCCTCAGGGGCTCGACTCTGCTGCATCCCCAGGTTGGATGCACGGTGTCGGGCAGGCAGCAGTCCATC
>NW_028150730.1:0-25526 GCF_964638095.1 Poromitra crassiceps | reverse complement strand
CGTCTGCTGCCAGCAAAACCTCTCTGGGAATGGACAGGGAGCTCGTCCTCACTGTCCAGCTCGTCCTCACTGTCCGGCTCCTCCAATCTTGGCTGCTTGACAGGCTCCCACTCCTCATCTTCATCTTCAACAGATGATTGCCTGTTATATGAAAATAAACATCACTTAGTCATTTTCAAAACTAGAGAAAACGTTTTTTTTTTTTTACAGCACACCCTAACATACTGTATCAGCTGATCACACAATAACACACACACCCCTTTCCGCTAATGCTCATTTAGTACTGCTAATTGTGAAAGCTAAACTAAACAGTTTTAGTAGGCTGTAGGTCAGAGCCCAAATAGTAACCTGTTGACACACACACACACACACACACACCCCTAATGCTCATTTAGTACTGCTTGTGGAAGCTAAATAAACACATAGTTTTAGTAGGCTCAGGCTGTAGGTCAGAGCCCAAATAGTGACCTGTTGATTGTAATAAACGCACAAATTGCAAGTCAAGATTCACGTCATCTATGTCCCGTTAGTATATTTATATAGAAACACCGTAATATAATAAAATACTCACGTGTCCAGTGTAATGTCCTCTCCTTCGCCCTCGCCCAATGTACAAATTGGTCGCTTTCGTTTTCCTCCTCGCAGTCTCTTCGGCTTTGAGAACAAGTTCCAGTGGGTCTCCAGTTGTAAAAGTTGTTTTTGACATTATCCCAACTCCACCAAACTCACACCAAACCATAAAACGAGAGAGAACAGTCGAGAAGCAAGCTACAAGCTGGTTTACGCACGGTTACGCACCGACCATCTAATTAGCGCACACGTGTGGAAATATCAGCGTGACTTTACGCAGGTCTTACGCAGCGAGATACACAGAGCATCATGTTGAAGGGACTCTTTCACCAAGGACACGGCTTTATCAGAATTTTAGTGGCTACTCGAACTGTCAATCATTTTCAGCGTCAGTTGTGATTGGACCAGTCGTTGAGAGGCGGAACCAGCTGACGTCACGTTTTCACAACTGAAGCTAGTTGGCTGTTTGAGCTTATATCCCGAGATTGGAAGCATATAATAGGCCAAGCATGGTGTCAATCAAACGACGACAAGCATAGCTTTCAAACGGTATAGTGGTTCAGTATATACTAAGACAATGGGCGCCAGCAGAGGGCAGTGAACACGTTTTAATGTGTGGCGGCCCACCTGTAACCTTGCTTGCAAGATGGATAACCTCGCGAGATCTGAAGAGATTCTCTCGACTGTTGTAGTGAAACAATGGAGTGGAGCTATACCGTCCATCTGGCAGCGTCAGGTTAGCCCACCTGTGGGCCGCCGATCCTTAAGAGGTTAAATAAAAAGTATAAAAAAAAAAAAAAAATCCACTTTAGCGGTTGGCTGTCTATAGAGGCAAATCAGAGAGAAAGACATTTCATTCGATAGGGTGATGTCTACACCAACACAATCAAAGTTTACATCTGTTGCCCAAATAATCTCTTTGCAGGCAAGGGTGCTCTTAATGTAGAGTAATACACCCCCACCTTTACCCTTAATCCTGTCCTTCCTGAAAACATTGTATCCTGGCATGGATACAAGGGCTTCTGGAGAGGAATGTTTCAGCCAGGATTCTGATATTCCTAGACAATCAATATTCAGGAGATGCTCTAATTGTTCACGTTTGTTTCCAAGACTGCAAATGTTTATGTGTCCACACAAAAGTCCCTTTGGCTTGCTCCGTGGATCCCAGACAATATTAGCTTGGTTAAGAGTACAAAACAGTTTTGAGCCACGGTGCTTTTTTAGAGCTGGATTTCTGGATTTTACCTCAGGTTCGCCTCATAGTTCTCCATAGATTCCATAGATGTTAACATCACAAATGTGTTGTAAGTAATCTATACACTTTTAGTAAATCAAGTGTTCCTCACCTGTTATAAATGATGTGTAAAGCATTTACAATTAATTTACAAGGCTTTCTGCATCCCCTAATCTAAAGTGTAAACCATTCATCACACATATTATGTTACATACAAGGGGGTAGCTCTGCCAAAATTGAAGCCAATGTGAAAGTGCACTTAAACCTGCATTCTTTTGAATGGCCTGCAGGGGGTCTGTGGACTTCTGGTTTTTAACGCCTCACGTATGGCATTTTGGTCATTGCCATCTTGGATCTCGACACAAGTCCAGGGGTTTCCCACAGAGCACGGCCTACTATTGGTCCGTGATCGGCGAGCTGTGTGATCAATGGACAAGCGACCTGTCAATCACGCCCCAAAACATCTCTAAAACTAACAAAATCTGAAACTAGCGATTGAGACCATAAACGCATTAGGAAAGTGTTTACTGAGGCCATACTGGAGGCTTCAAAACAGAAGTCCACAAACCAATGGGTCGCCCCCTGCAGGAAAAGAGGACACTTCCGCATTGGCTCCAATTTTGACAAACAAAGCTACCCCCTTGTATGTAACACATTTATGTGTGATGAATGGTTTACACTTTAGATTAGGGGATGCAGAAAGCCTCGTAAATGAATTGTAAATTATTTACACATCATTTACAGGTGAGGAACACTTCATTTACTAAAGGTTTATAGATGACTTACAACACATTTGTATTATGTTAACATAACATTTATTGATCATCTAAATAAATGATGGTGGTGCAGTGGTAAGCGCTGTCGCCTCACAGCTCGAAGGTCCTGGGTTCGATTCCCACCTGGGATGCTGTGAACGCTGAAGGAATGCGTGCCCGTCCGCATGTCCTCGAGTGCCCACCGCCCGGGTGGGGTCGTCAAAAGGGCCTTTCTGTGTGGAGTTTGCATGTTCTCCCCGTGCCCCCCGGGGGTTTCCTTCATATAGGAACCCCCTTCACCAAAACATGCAATATCCTGGTTGCTAATGTGGTTCCTCCTCTGGTCGTTAAGGGCGCCTGTTCAGAGGGAGGGGAACTGGTTGGAATAGCGTGATCCTCCCACGTGCTATGTCCTACCAGTGAAGCTTCCCCTGTCAGGTGAAAAGAAGCGGCTGGCTAACTGCCCATGTATCGGAGGAAGCATGGAGCCAGTTTCGGCTCTCCCCAGATCGGCAGAGGGTGGAGTAGCAACCAGGATAAATAAATTAATTAGCACTAATGGGGGATAAAAATGGGATAAAAAAAATCTGGGAAAAAAAAAAAAAAAAAAAAACTAGTCTCGCTGGCCAGCCTCCCCTCCCTACCGTGAGAGGAGTATGGCGCCGCGGAAACAGGCAACTGGGATAAGCCCTCCCCTGCTCTACAGCTGCTCTCCCATTGGAGCGACTGTTTCAGTCGCTGCCGGATGTCCGCTCCCGGCTTATTACAAGCGCTGTCATTGGCTCCGACCATGTCAATCAGAGCGGCTTCCACTCCCTCCGCCCTGCCGCCGCAGTGCCCTGCCGGCGCCGCCTCAGTGAAAACAACAACGCTAACTAGCTAGCAAGCTAACGGCAGAAACCTACACGCTAGCTCGTTGCTACACGCTGAAAATGGCAAATTGGATTGTGGAAACTATTTTCCAAGGGCACTGCCGCT
The DNA here is from genome assembly GCF_964638095.1 of Poromitra crassiceps. Classification (NCBI taxonomy): domain Eukaryota; kingdom Metazoa; phylum Chordata; class Actinopteri; order Beryciformes; family Melamphaidae; genus Poromitra; species Poromitra crassiceps. The sequence goes on along the minus strand of NW_028150730.1, from coordinate 21,989 downwards.
AAGCGCCGCCCATCGCAATCCCACTATGGAGACCTGCGGCGCCAGACTCCTCTCACGGTAGGGAGGGGAGGCTGGCCAGCGAGACTAATCATTAACTAAAGGCTTATCAATGACTTGGGCTACGACTGAACATTATTATAAAGTGTTACCAATACGTATAGTGCAGTTCATGTCTGTCTGTCTGTGTCTGTCTCTCTCTGTGTCTCATTCTTTCTTTCTCTTTCAGGATGATGGGGATCTCCAAAGGAAGATCCAATAAAGCTCTCTGTTTTGTGGTTGACACTACAAACAGCATGCGTGACGACATCGAGGCTGTGAAGAACGTCACGTCCTCTCTGGTCAACAGTAAAGTGGGAACAGACGACGAGCCCTCGGTCTACATTCTTGTTCCTTTCAATGATCCAGGTAGGATCTTAAAGCCTCAGACTGGACAACAATCCTGTCTATCTCTTTGCTTATGAAAGCAAGTAAGCATCTTCTGACTGCTTGCCTGTGAAACTGTTTAATGATCAAAATGGATCCAGGTAGTGTACAGTAGCAGGAGATTCCCTGCCTACCAACACGAGGGTCGCAGGTTCGCACCCCCGTGTTACCTCCGGCTTGGCCGGGCGTCCATACAGGCACGATTGGCTGTCTGCGGGTGGGGAGCCGGATTAGGGGTATGTGTCCTGGTCGCTGCACTAGCGCCGACTCTGGTCGGTCGGGGCGCCTGTTCGGGGCGGAAGGGAACTGGTGGGAATAGTGTGCTACGTGCTACGTCCTGCTGGTGAAGCTCCCCGCTTTCAGGTAAAAGAAGCGGCTGGTAACTGTGCATGTGTCGGAGGAAGCATGGTGCTAGTCTACAGCTCTCCCCAGATTGGTAGAGGGTGGAGCAGCGACCGGGGCAGCAAGGGGAAATTGGCCAAGTATAATCCGGGAGAAAATGGGGGGGGGAATTTGAAATAATAATAATAATAATAATAATAATAATAATAATAACAATAACAATAATAATAAAAATAAAAAGATCAAACTGGAAATAATTAACGTGCCATAACCATAATTGTAAAGCTGTATTGTTGGAATATTGTGATTGATCAAATAATCAACAATAGAGAGCCAAAGTCATGCCTACTTCCTGCTTCAGCATACAAACCAGCATCTGAAAAGTGAAAATGAGTGGTGGTGAACCACGAAAGACTTTTTTTTAATCCTGTTTAAATTGTGCCATGAAGTACACACATGGTTTTTCCTCAATTTAAAGTCCCTGGAAACCAGAAATATTTCTTTATTATTTAGCATATTGAGTTCATCCCATCACAGGACCCTATGTTAATAAGCCACCAGCCAAATTTGAACGATGATGAACGTCGCAAAGTATATACATTTAGGTTTGACAGTCATGGCAAAAGTCATGAGAAATGAGTTTTTAGAGTGTATTTTCTCCCGCGGACTGTGTGGGCGTGTCCCGTCTGCAGCAGTGAAATTTCTCTCTGTCCCTCTCAGAGGGAGAGAAGGAGAGAGAAGATAAGAGAGATTGGGTGTGTGTGTGTGTGTGTGTGTGTGTGTTCGCGCGTTGCTCCGCGCATAGCGTACTGAGAGGAAGAGATCTCTGTCCGTTCTTTGCCCCCACAGCGCTCGCTCAGTGTCTGTCTGTCTCCCTCCCACTTTGTGTGCTGTGTGCTTCTCTCTCTCTCTCTCTCTCTCTGTCTCTCTCTCTCTCTCTATCTCGGGACTAGTGAGAGAGAGAGAGAGCAGCATAGCGCTCGACACAGCCTGGTGACGCGAGGTTACTCACACACACACACACACACACACACACACACGCACACAGTAGGGCGGGTTGCGCGCGTGTACAAAGGTTATATAGAGCTTATGACGTCATAAGCTCCTGCATTTTAGCACCTCGCGCACTGCTCTCTTCAATGATGAAGTACCTTGTAAAAGCTTGTAGAAAAGTGTCGATTTTAAGGCTTTGGGTTGAAAGTAATGTATAATAATTTCGGAGGCACACAATTACTAACATAAGACCCTAAATAACATAGTTAGAACGTTTTTGTGGATTTTGGTTTCCAGGGACTTTAAAGATAACTTTGCATGTAAAACTGAAACGTAACATTTAGTTTTGTATGAAACCGCTCAATCAACGACATCTCTCGTCTCGTATGATATAGGCCTACGTCACAACACCAACATGGCCTGGTGGGAGGGAGAGTGACGTCATTTAAGCGACTGGTTGTGTGTAGACTTTCTGATTTATAACTTATAGTGCAGCAACCGTTTTACAACTTTCTTGACTTGGAAAGTTATCTTTTAAATTGACAATATGTACTACATGAATAAAAAATTATTGTCTCTCACCACCACTCATATTTTTTACGATGCTGGTTCGCATAGGGCCCTAGCGGAAGGTTTCTGACTTTGGCTCTCTATAGACTGTTTTAACTTGACAACAATAACAACCGTCACAACCCACCTGAATATCCGGTTTACTTCCTGTATAGCTGAGCGCAGGCTGATATTCGGCTCACATTAAATGTTAACGTCACAAGGTAGCCTATTTCGGTCTTTATGTCTTGTAGTAGTTAGTAGTAGTTGTTGTTGTTGATAGTTGCCATAACAACCACCCCTGTCGGAAAGACGTGCACACGCTGGGTAGTAAGCGTTGTTGTCCGGTCCGGAGCTAGCCTGAGAGGCTAATAAAAGCTACATGTCACAGAGTAAACTGACTTATCAGTACGTTATTGCATGCACAGGCCTATCTTTACATTTAAACGTATAGCAAAAATAGAAGTAGAAGTAGGCTATGTCAGTGTTTTCCGCTGAACAGCTGAGAAAGTGGACACTGTAAATAGTTAGCACTGTGAAGCTGATGCCATTCAGGTGGCGGTAGCATCATTTAAAGTCGAGCTGAACCCAGAAATGACTTTTCTTTTCTTTTAGTTCAAATACCTGGGTATACAGTGCACCTATTTAACTCATTGAGTGCCAAGGACGAGTATGTTCGTCAATTCGTTTAGTAACGTAGAGTGCCAAGGACGAGTATGTTCGTCAATTGCGTTTTTTGACGGTGGGACGTGGATCAAAGCCAGATCCATCTCCTGTGAAAGTATGGTGGATGTTGAATGTGTAAAAGCTATTTTAGGGACCCATTAGGTGGCGACAGTGCGCTCCAGATTAGAGAAAGGCGAGGAAAAAAGAGAGAAGAAGTCATGGGAAACGGAAATCGCATCGATATGCATAAGCATAACGTTAGCTGTGCCTGTGAACAGCAGTCAATCTGCTGCCACAATTGAGGTCCCCCGTCTCCGCTGCGATAGCCCCTCCATATGATTTAGTTGCCGACACCAGCGTCTTTCTGAAAAGTTACATTATTCTCAGCTGGGAGCCGGCGACAGGCTGTGAAAAAGCGGGGTGCAGCGCACTTTTCAGTGCAGAGAAAAAACGCACAGCAAACGCAGCAGAGCCCCAGAGACACTCCCACGGAGGAGGAGGAGGAGGGGGGTGGGGCACGCAGGGCACTACAGCATACAACCATTGACAGTAAACACAGACCCAGACAGCAGCAGGCTCGATGCACAGAGACAGGCAAACAAGCTAGAATATCTGATGCCCACCAGCAGTAAATCAAGACCAGCAAGAAGGTGTAGGGTCTGCGCACGCAGGGGCCAGCGCTGCTGGTTGCAGCTAAAAAATATTATTTGGCCAAACAAAATTCCTTTGTTTTCACTGTTTTATTGAAGGAAATTATTTTTGAGGTGTCATTACATCAGAAAATATTAGCTTCAGAGTCAATGATGTGCTTGAAATGCTTCCTTTCACAAAAGGCTGAATATCTCAGATTCTAAATTGAAACGTGTGTTTTTGGTGAAATCAACCTCTCCGGCTGATAACTAAAGAACGGAAAATGATATCAATAAACTTTTTTTTGCAGATGATAGAAGAGAGTCTCATCGTTCTTTGTGCGTGTTCGGTGTTTACATAGTAATATCACACAATATTCTGTGGGCCTCGAGAAAACGCTCTGAAACTCTGGCACTGGGAGCGTCCGTTCTCCAAAAGTGGCTGGCACTCAATGAGTTAATAATGTATGCAAAATAAATCACAAAAATCAAATTTCTTTAGTTTTTCACACTTTTCCACATCAAAAGTTCATTTTTCATGATTTTATTCATAACAGTAATCTACAGTTTGCTGACGTCACCTAGTACTATCAAATTTCTACCCCATTTCAACCAATCATATCACGACATGGCAGCTGTCAATCAAATCTTCATTTCAGGATAATTTTCTCTTCCAAATGAAAGAGAAAATGGCGCCTAGTGCCTGTCATCTGGCAGAATTCCTATCCCATAACTAACTACTAACTTGGCCAATTGTATGTTGATATACACAATAAAGAAAACGGTAATGCTTAAGAATGCAAAGAAATGTAACTGGCTCGTTAAAACTCGCATTCCAGGAATATTGTATTTACCGCAATAGCGATAATGGCGCACGCCTGAGAGCCTGGTTGTCAGGGGTCGCCCCTCGGAGATTACGGGCGGGCAACACCCATGGATCGGATTGTCCGCTCGTTCTGCACAGAATCAGCTGGCTGCCTGGTACTCGGCGGATCCCACTCGTGTAGCACGACAACACGCTGAATCCCACTCGATTTGGGGGTGGAACACGGCAGGATTGGCCAATGCCAAAGCCAGTGCCCAGAATTGTCAAATCAAATCATCGACACCCTATATGGTCCGCCTCTCAAACCTGTCATCTCAGACAAGATTTATTTTCAGTCTCCGACGCTCGCGCTCTTGCATTCCGTTCCGGTTCACTTCGACTTTTAAGGATGCCAACCGCCATGAAACACAGAAGAAGAAGCTGAGAAAAAGGAAGTGCTGTGGGGTTGCAGCTGGTGAAAACCATCTATAGGCCAATGCAGCAGAATCTAGTATGAAATCAAGCTAAAAATAATATCTCAAAAAGTATACATCACATCGCTTATATTTTGACATTGTGAGTGAGAGCAGAAGTAGCTAAAGGGCCCCATGTATACTGTATGTACAGTATGTAGTGTCAAAGTTTTGTGAACTGTCAGTTTTAAAATGTGTGAATTTAGTCAAAAGTACACTCAAGGCTGGCTCCACAGGGTCCCATTATAAAGGTTGAAAAAGTATCAAACTTAAACTGCAATTTCTCAAACAGTACAACATATTATTTAAAGCTGAATTAAGGTGATAGTCCTAAAAGTGGTGACTCATTTAAAGTTTGAATAGAGTGTCTAAAATGAACGGCAGTTGCACCCAGAGGTATAGTGAATCTGTTTTTTGTATGTATGTAACATGTATGGACATTACAGTGCATATAAGACTCATAAACCACTCAGCACAAGATGAAGGCTAACAATACATTTCTGTCTCCTATCTCCATGAGAACCTCAGACTAACAATACATTTATGTCTCCTATCTCCATGCGAACCTCAGACTAACAATACATTTCTGTCTCCTATCTCCATGTGATCCTCAGACTAACAATACATTTCTGTCTCCTATCTCCATGAGAACCTCAGACTAACAATACATTTCTGTCTCCTATCTCCATGAGAACCTCAGACTAACAATACATTTCTGTCTCCTATCTCCATGAGAACCTCAGACTAACAATACATTTCTGTCTCCTATCTCCATGAGAACCTCAGACTTCGGGCCGCTGACAAGGACCACAGACCCACATTTCTTCAAGAATACTATCACTTCACTGTCAGTAGCTGGAGGAGGCAGTGATTTAAAAGAACTGAGTCTATCAGGGCTTCAGGTGCTGTGACATGGGATACTTCAAAAATCTGTCCAGGTGATCGAGCTTATTAAATGTTGGTCAGATGGAAACTAAACCTCATATTGTCTGATATTATTTCTCCTTTGTGTAGCTGGCTTTAACTAGCGCACCTCCCAGTTCTGAGATCTTCCTCTTCACTGACGCCCCTGCTAAAGACAAACAGCTGAAGAGCACAGTGATTGCACTGATAGAGCGGACCACGACAGTGGTGAGTAGCTGCTGCTGCGTCAACTACTACTATACTGATGATAATAAGCAGAAATAGCATGAAGCCCATGGCACAGTGGTGTGGCCATTCACTTTAGGTACCTTAACAACACGGCTAATTGTTTCCAACATTGAATGGTTATATGTATAATATAATAATATAATATAATATATATATATTAAATGCTTATACCGTCTAACTCTAACCCATCCACATCCCCCCAGCCACTCCCCCTACCTAGTGTCCTCTAGTAAGAGAGTGGCGTCAGCGGAGGACCAAAATGCGAGACTCATAACCAATGAACAGCCAGGAATGGGTCTCGCGCTACTTTTGCATGCTAAAATAAAGCCGATAATGTACAATTTGATTCATTTCAAGGGATGAAAAACGTCTATTTTGCTGCAACTCAACAGTGCTGCTTTTTTTACTCAAGAGTTCCACTTTCTACTTCCTTGAAAAAAACTGGTCCATTGGAGTGAATGGAGATGTCGGAACTCTTCTATTATACGGCTCTGCCCCTACCCACCCCTCAATCCCAGACTCTGGCTACGTCCACACAGCAGGCACAAGTAGCCAGAATCTGAATCCCCCCCCCAAATCAGATTTTTTTGGAATGTGACCGCGGTGTAAACAGACATGTGGCCCATATCAGACTTCAATGAGACTTTGATGTCACTTCAGAGCGACATTTGTCACTATTCTGCGCTGGCAGGAGGGCCAGGCCACTCAGTAGTGATTACAGACATGGAGGACAGCTTCGACAGCTAGTCAGTGGAGGGACAGTGAAGTTTTAGACCTCATGAGCATTTGGGGTGACACTTCTGTGCAAGCAAAACTTGAGGGGTTGTATCGTAACCAGTTTGTGTTTGAAAGCATATCGAAAGAAATGGGCGAACGGGGGTACAGAAGAACGTGGCAGCAGCATAGGCGATTCTAGGCTTTGCAAACAGGGGTTGCACCACCAAGAAGGTAATAGGACTCCGACTGGGGGGTATCTAGGGGGGGCTGCGCTCCCCCTGGACAAAGACATTTTGTAAATTTTAAAGTAAAATGCATTAATCTGGTGCACTCTGAGAGCAAAATGAAGAGGCTAGTAGATATGATATAACTTGTCGCAGAACATCAATTTTGGTTTATTTGGTAAAAGTGGAACTGTATTCCATCTGGTTTCCTTCATTGTTCATGATTTTGTGGAAAGTATTCACTAAAGAGTCTATAGTGAATGCTGCTATTACCTTGTGTTTACTTTTGCTACTAAACCAACATCAGGACTGTGGGGCGGCTGTAGCTCTGGAGGTAGAGCGGGTTGTCCACTAATCACTTTGGATAAAAGAGGTTGGTGGTTCGATTCCCGCTTCCTCCAGTCTGCGTGTCGAAGTGTCGTAGTGCCGTAGACCCTGCATGGTAGCCTGCAGCCATCGGTGTGTGAATGGGTGAATGTACCTACTGATTGTAAAGCGCTTTGGATAAAAGCGCTATATAAATGCAGGCCATTTACCATTTACATCCAAGCAAGTTCTGACAGAGAGCAATACCATTGGACAAACACATTTGCATATCCCCCAGCATGCATTGTTCCTTCCAAACTTTTGACCACAAAGTAAAGTAACCACATTAAATAAGTGGTGAGTGGAAATAATCATTAGCCTATTCTTAGTTAAACATGCAGTTTTGGAACATTCAATAAAGACAAATAAAAAAATAGACTATGACTCGACACCCTAAGTGATACACACGTTATGAGAGTGGTATATATACCCTCTGGTCGTAATATATCTATATATAACCCCTCACACTAATATCCGTTTCAGTGTAGAATGGTTAGTTCCTTGCTCTGCTCTCCCCTAGAGTGCAACGGACAAACAACCATGTCCAACCCTGTATGCAGCGTGCAGGAAAGTTTGTGTTTGTTTGTTGTTGTTTTGTGAGGGCTACAGAGCGCCCTAGCCGAACTGGCGCCCCAGGCTGTTTCGCCTGTAGGGTGAGCTGCCCTCATCAACTATCGTTTATATGTCAACATAAAATAAAAAATCATCTGGCCACTAGGGGTTGCACGTGCAGCCGGTGCACCAACATACAATCGCATATGGGCAGCAGTATCAGAGAAAGGTTAAGAGCCTTAAAGCCAAGTTCAAAGAAGCTGGTCGGATCACCTGCCCGTTTCACAATGAGCTTGACCGTGTTTTGGGTGATAAACCCAGCTGTCAGCCGCATGCGGGTCACTTCAGGACCATGACTTGTTCACACTGGAATCTGATATAGGGCACTTTTAAAAAGATAGTGTGAACAGCCACACACAAAAAATCTGATCTGAGCAAAAAATCAGAATTGAGCACTAAGGTTTGCTGTGTGAAGTTTGTAGCCTAACGTTCCTATGGTTTTCCATAGCCCTGCCCCTTTTCCTGATCATGCCCCTCCCAACACCCACGTACACCTATCCACTCCCCCTACCCACCCCTCAAACCCCGACTCTCTACCCAGCCACTCCCCCTACCCACCCCTCAAACCCCGACTCTCTACCCATCCACATCCCCCAGCCACTCCCCCTACCCAGCCCTCAATCCCAGACTCTGACCTCCCTAGCTATGGCCCCTTTTCCATACCCCCCAGGGTTCGAATTATGGGGGGGGGGGGGGTCCGGAAAACATTGACACTTCCGGGTTCTTCACTGTTTTCACCTATGGGATTTTTGAATGGGTTTTTGGCGCAATGCTTCAAATGAGATCTGTGGTTAACGCAAGCTTAGTCAAACGCGAACCAGTGTTCAGCAGGATAATCTTCACACATGAGGACCACTTTTATGAGTTTTGAAGCTTTTACGTACCGTTAAAAGGGCGGCTAGCTAGCAAACGGCTAAATGAGACTACACTGTTGAGTCGACGGGGATATTATACGTCAATAACGTCATCACTTCAAAGGACGAACACGGAAATTCTCTTTCCCTCACCTGGTTCAGCCCGGGGTAATCAGTGCACAGCAGCGCACACAACACATTAGGCTCGTTTGAGTTGACTGCCGCCTCGCCTGGAAAGCAGACGAGAGCAGAACACCCCAGACTGCACCCTCACTGCTGCTTTTCTTCTTCTACAGTTTTGTTTAACAGCGGTTTGTAAACAAATTAAAATATGTATTAGCGCCAGTGCGCCACCCACACTCAGGCCCGTAGCTACCATTGAGCACACCGAGGTCATGACCTCGGTATTTTCCACACCAAAAAAAAAAAAAAAAAATTTTTTTTTTTTTTTTTTTTTTTTAACACATTGAGTGCCAGCCATTTTTTCATCCTGTAGGTAAGTTGTGCCAGTTTTTTTTTTGAGGATTCTGGCTCATTTTACAAGAGCCGAGGATTATTTTCTGTTAAGAATTCATGAACACCAATCATCTAAAAATAACTAATAGAATGTGTGCTTTCTCTGTCTAAAAGAGTTAGTTTGCAGAGTTAGTAGTTATGTAGATATTAGCCGTTGAGTACAGCATGGTTTCAGCGTCTGGAAATTTATTCAGAGATAAATGGCTTTTTGTGAAATTCGACAGAACAGTCACTTTAACCATTCATTTTTGGCATCAGTAAGACCGTCAGACATTCTAAACAATAGTTTTGAACAGTAATTTCCTCCATAACAACAGGAAACACCCCTCTCATTCAAACTCCTCCCTCCGTGTGTCTTCTCCTCCTTCCTCCTGGCTCTACAGCGGGCGTGTCAGAAGCGCGTTGCTGCTGCCTGCCTGCCTGTCTGCGTGCCTGCCTGCCTGCTTGCTTGCCTGCGTGCGGACGCTCCTTGTGCGAGTCAAGATGGGCCGGGGAATGCGTGGGCGATGGGCAGATGTTGATTCTGGCCTTTCTGAGGTGTTTCAAAGTGTGTTTCACCTATAATCTATTTTGCAAATCGCTCTCCGCTCTCTGTGTGCGGCTGCCTGCGCGGCCGCTCTCGGGCAAGAAGACAAGTGTGGAATGAATTACTGTAAAATCGCCTCGCCATTTCCTTGAATGGCTTGCTCCCCGCGGCAGTTTTTTCTTTGATTTCGCTCGTCTGGGGGAGCACTGTCAACACTTAGTGGGTCGGTAAAATAGATTATACACATTCTCTTGCTCCAATAGTGATCTCGAAGATGTAAAAGTTGTTGATTGATGTCCCACCGTCAAAAAAAAAAAATGTTTATGTAAGACGAGTTATTTCGGCTCTGGCACTCAAGCGTTGGATTATGTAAGACGAATTATCTCGGCTATGGCACTTAACGTGTTAAATAGCCCCGGTCCCCAGATCTATTAATCTGTCATTGATGTTTTAATGCGACAGTTGATCGGAAATGCAACAATTTGCTTCCTCTCTGTGTGCTATAGAAGAGAGATAACTCACAACATTCAGATTTTGCATTGAGGCTAGATTGGGGCTAGACTTTGGGGACAGTTCTATTGAAGTGAATGGGTAAGTAACTCCCCTGTAAGTGATGTTTGTGTAGATGGGCCATTGTATTTAATTGAGCAGTATTCTGCCATGTGACCTGTATGCAGAATATAAATTATATGGGGAGACATTTATTTTTTGTATCATTTTAAAGCAACAGCACAGTAAAGAGGATATTAATCTAACATGATGTATGTAGTTCTTTATAGATCTAGCCTCTTCATTTTTCTCTCAAAGTGCACCAGATTGAAGCATTTTACTTTAAAATGGACAAAATTTTCTATCCGGGGCCCCCCACGCCACGCTAAAATGACCTCGGTATTTCTCAAACCCTGGCTACGGGCCTGCCCACACTCACTGCTCAAATGACCCAGCCCTTCAGATTACTTATTTTTTATTTCAATGTAGGCATTACAGGTGGTATTTATGTAAAATATGGAGTGACAGCTTGGAATAGATATAAAATTGAAGTTTCTACACTTCACTGTGGGTTTGTGATGCACCTGTGTTGAAGGAGCCAGCACTCAAAAATGTCCTTTTAGGGTTTTTATTCCTGTTTCAAACACAACGTACGCGTTTCAGCACGAAGCCTTCGTCAGCGTTGTGCTGTGTAAGGCGGAAAAGGGCGTATAAATACAGCCAGACAGGAAGTACAATCAATTAGTATAGAAAAAAATATATATATATATTCAAAAAGTGCTTTATGCATCGATGAGATATAATAGAATACAACCCAGCATAGTACACAAGCATTGATATGAGTACAAGGATAGATTTTTTTTTAATATATATGATTATATCATATTAGAAGCACAGACCACAGCCTCGAGAGAACGACCTGTTGTCTTCAAAGTGACAGCAGGAGAGAGATAAAAATAAAACAAGGACTGGACTTTGTATACATTTAAAATAATAAAATAAACAGTCAGTGACAAGACAGGAAGGAGACTGGCACCTATGTAGGCTATAGATTTAAGATAGTGACAAGTGACAATTCAAGATTCAAGATTCAAGATTCAAGTTTATTATTTGTCCCCGAAGGGCAATTTGTGTGCAGCAGACATAAAAAGCATAGCGAATACATGAAAAAACAGAACATGAACAAATTAAAACAAACAAGGAGCATGGCAGCAGTTTTCCAGCAGAAAAAGGATCAAGTAAACACAGGATAAAATAAAATAAAAACAAAAATAAAAACACACCTCAAAGGATCTGTACGATGTACTTAAAAGTAGTAAAGACACGTACAATGTACTTAAAAGTAGTAAGAGACACGTGCATGAACTTAAAAGTAATAAGAGTCCAGGACTATTTGAGCTCACATAAATAGGTAGGTAAAAAATAAATAAAGATATCTCGAATATAAAATATATAAAGAATATTTATAGCAGCAATACCTACCTAAGAAGAGAGACAAGGAGAGAGAGTGCATCATCTCCTCCGCCCAGCAGCGTTTAAGCTGCACGAGAGACAGAGAAAAGAGAGCGAGAGAGAGAGAGAGAGAGAGAGAGTGCACTATCTCCTCCTCTCAGCAGCATTTAAAGCTGTTATGGAAACAGGAACGAAGGACAGTTTATATCTGTTTCTCGTAGCCCTCGGAACCTTTAGCCGAAGGCCCGAAGGGAGCAGCACATACTCTGAACAGAGAGGATGAGTATCGTCCATACGAATGGACATGGCCTTTTTAAGCACCTGTTTGTTAAAAATGTGGTCCAGGCTACTAAAATTTACTCCGGCTATTTTTGATGCCGCTCTCACGATCCTCCCGAGAGAGTTCCTCCCTTGAATACCAAGGTTTCCATACCAACAGATAATAGAAAAAGAGATTACAGACTCGATATAGGCACAATAAAATAGTTTCATCAGAGTCCTGTCAACCTGGAATCTAGCAAGCTTCCTTAGGCAAAAGAGACGTTGTTGACCTTTTTTGCACAGCATTTCACAGTTTAGATCGAACTTCAACTTGCTGTCAAAAATAGTGCCAAGATATTTATAATTGGTCACCAAGTCTACTGGTTGCCCATGGACAACACTGTTCTGGGGAACTGGGGAGGATCGTCTAAAATCAACACAGATCTCTTTAGTCTTTGAGACGTTAAGTTGGAGGAAGGCTTCTTCACACCAGGACAGAAAATCATTTAAAACCTGGCCATGACCGACCTCATCCCCATCAAGCAGGCTGACAATAATAGAGTCATCAGCGTACTTGATGATGAATCTGTCGGCATGACGGCTAAAACAGTCATTTGTATACAGAATATACAAGAAGGCAGACATTCAAATATACAAAAATACAAAATTACAAAATACAATATGAGAAATGCTTTTACAGAAAGCAGCCTAACAGTAATTCTTCATTTAGCCCTTTTGGGTGTTCTGACTAAATCTGCTTTGCACCTGTGTTGAACCAATGGGCGCTCAGCTTGATGCGTTTCTCGTCATCCTCTGTCAGCCGCAGTCGGGCGCAGTTGGTGGGGAGAAACGGCGGCGCCTCGCTCCAAATCTTCGCCAGCCTCATTCTCACAAGAGTCCCATAGCTCACGCAGTCGGGCAGGCGGAGCAGGTCGGACATATGGGTTGTGTTTCGCAGATTCACTTGTGTGCAGTCAGCCCTCAGCAGGCAAGGCGGCAGAAGAGGAGAGATTTCCCCTCTATATTCTGTCCAATAGACGAGTGAGTGCAACTTCACCCCCCCCGAATCGCACCGAGTCCACCAGCTTATAATGTGAAAGCGACCTTATACATACTGGCCTGCCTGGCCTGCTGTTCAGTGAGTGGCCTGACTGCGCTGCTTATTATTTTTGCAGGCCAGGCCAGGCCACCGTGAAACGGCCCACCACTACCGATGGTGCAGTCCGCACCTGCCCCCTACCAGCCACATCCCCCTACCCACCCCTCGGACCCCGACTGTCTACGACCTTCCTATCCCTAGCTACGGCCCCTAGTCGCTAGTGTAGCCTAGTAAATAAATTAAATTAAATTAAATTAAATTAAATTAAATTAAATTAAATTAAATTAAAATTAATTTTATTTAAAGCCCCAATCAGTAAGATTTTTGACATTTTTTACTGAAATATAACTGCTTTTTAGTCACAGGACATGGTAGATTGACTTTTAATAGGGAGACCCTCGTCTTTATTTATCCCACACCGCCCTCCATTGGCCAGCACTGGGACTAAGCAGTTTGTCTGTCACGTCCCGTAGCAAGAAAAAAGAAAAAAGAAAACCATGCGCGCATGCGCTGTACAGCGGAAGCGCTGTGTTCATGAAAACGAGGAAGTAACTCGATTCGGATTTGCTACGAAAATGATGTTTCACGGAACTATGGATTATTATTTCATCACGTGGTGAGTACCCGATGTCACAACATGTACATAGAGCTTCTGGCGCTGTGTTTTGTTGACTTTGAACGGCGATATCATTATCGATACTAATGCACGCAGAGGGCGCAGTGGAAAACTTACTGAGTGGGGCTTTAATTATGACATATTAACCCAGATGGCAAAAGCAGAAACTTTCATCTTTACTGGCTCTCCAAATTCAAGTCAAGGTTTCTGGCCATTGATTTGGAGGGCAGACTATAAATCCTTTAGTGTAAGATTTCTGGAGTTGAGAAGGCAAAAAAAAAAAAAAATCCACCTGTCTCTGTTCAGGTGAACTTCATGCTAACTAATATCTCGGGGCGCCGTCGGCGGAGACGGCGCGATCATGGCCAACAACGTAACCAGATGTCGAGGTCCGACGCCCAGCTGTACAGGGACCTGGCCCAGGCTTCAGGAGGACTGGCTATAGAAGTGACCAAGACTGAGCTGCCTGTGGCCACCAGCATCATCACAGAGACCTCCAGCTCCTCCCTGGTAATATCAAAAGCATTTCATTGCCACGACTAGAAATTCAAACCAAGAATCCAATTATGTCATCTGTTTCGTTCATCCTCCCAGGTGACTCTTCTGCAGGTGGCTAGGAGCCCAGGAAAGGCAGATAATTTCACCTTCTTAGTGGATGAGTCAGTAGGAAATCTTACCGTTTACATCACAGGCAGTTCCCTCACCTTCACGCTCATCAACCCTTCAGGTGATACTTTAAGGGTTTATGTAGCCTAAGGTATTTTAACACCAATAAATCATTAGTATAATTACTGTAAATAAACAAGACGATCAGAAGCATTTTACATTGTGTCGGATTGTGTGTCGGACATCTGTTGGAATGCTTTATGGCAGTGATTCCAAACCAGGGGTACGGGTACCCTTAGGGGTACTTGAGCAGCTTGCAGGGGGTACTCAAGATTCAAGATTCAAGATTTTTATTGTCACTCCATGGTACAAGTATCACGTGTGAAATTCTTGTGCTGTGGACTCCGTTTACGACATAGTACAAATAGGCAACAAGCAATGAGCAATAGGCAATAAGAAATAGGCATCAATAAGCAATACTAAGCAGCAATAGGCAATAAGGCAGAATAGCGATAAGACAAGTCAGTGGCTTATTCATTGCACATAGGTGCACATGTCATGTGCATACGTTAGACGTGTTCAGACATTTTAAATTCGACGTATTTGACATGCAGGTGCAAATAGCATGTACCTTATTAAACATACAATTAACATTAGGCATTGTGCATACGTTAGACGTGTTCAGACATTTTAAATTTGACGTATTTGACATACAGGTGCAAATAGCATGTACCTTATTAAACATACAATTAAACATTAGGCATACATAATGGTAGCAGTTTAGTTTATTTGTTTAGCACAAATTTAGGTACAAATCTGTGCAAGGTGGGAACGAAGCCTTTGCAGGCTTGTACAGAGTTCCACACCTACTCATATTAATTTCGTGACATGCAGGCTAAACATTCACAACAACAAAAAACACAGAAAAAGAAAAGCTACATGTTAAATCAGCAAAGCAGTGAAAACAAGGTCATTTGCATCTGGAGCAAAAGCAAGAAGGCTAAGAGGAGAACAAAGTCTGTTCGAGAAAAGTTGTCAAAATCTGTCAGAGAAGGATGAGTACAGGGATCAGGAGGACAGTAGATGTTTCTTCAGGTGCTTTTTGAAAGCAGAATAAGAGGACATTGATCTTAGCGGTAGGCTTAATTCACTCCAAAGCTTAGGACCTCTAAAGGCGATGTTGAATTGGTGCCTTGAAGTCTGTGTGCGTGGTAAAAGTAGATTGTTATTGCTGTGTCTTGTTTGATATGAATGAATATTTGTGGTGGGAATGAACAAATATTGAAGGGTGACTGGAAGATCATGTTTCCTATATATAAACTTGTGTAGAAATAAACAGGTTTGATAAACATTCACTTTGTCAATGGGTAATATATTATACTTTTTAAAGAGGGGTGCCGAGGGAGCGTATCTATTAGAATGAGATATAAACCTTAGATATTTCTTCTGTATGATGCATAATTTGTTGAGATATGTAGGATAGGTTGCCGCCCAAACAATGTTGCAGTAATTAATAAATGGAAACAGAAAACTATAATATAAGGTTAAATGAGCTGAGGAGTGAATTAAGGGACAGACCTTCCTCAAAATGCCAAGCATTTTTGCAGATCTTTTTGAGACAAGGTCAATATGGTAAGACCACTTCAACCCGCTATCTATAATAACCCCTAGAAATTTAGTATGCTGAACTAATGCAATTTCAGCATTATTGATAATAATTTGAGCTAGTTCTATAGGGTAATATTTATTTACATTACAAAAGATCATGAAGTTGCATTTCTTGACATTGAGGGTTAATTTATTCGATTGAAACCATTCCGCAACAGAAGATAGTTCCTCGTTGACAGTTCTAATTAAGGTGTTGAAGTCTTCATGAGAAGCTATAAGGTTTGTATCATCCGCAAATAATACTGGAAGGAGTTTGGAACATGTCATGGCCATATCATTGATATAAATTAAAAATAATAAAGGGCCCAGGATTGATCCCTGCGGAACACCAAACAAAATGTGTGATTTCTTGGAAGAGAAACCAGCCAGATGCACATATTGCTCTCTGTTGGTAAGATAGTTTCTAAACCATTGCAGGGCAGTATCCTCCACTCCGTATCTATTGAGTTTGGCAATCAATATGTCATGACTGACCGTATCGAACGCCTTACTCAGGTCCAGGAAGACTCCAAGGGCAAATTTCTTGTTATCGAGAGCTGATGAAACATAGTTGACAAGCTGTATGAGGGCATGTTCGGTAGAATATTGTTTGCGAAAGCCATATTGATGTTTGTATAATATGTTGTTGATTGCTAGGTGATTAGATAATCTAGAGTAGATGAGCTTTTCCAAGATTTTAGATATGCATGGTAGAATTGAGATTGGCCTGTAATTACTGAATTCCTTGGAGTCGCCTGTTTTAAAGATGGGTATGACTTTTGCGATTTTTAAATCCTGGGGGACAATTCCAGTTTCAAGTGACAGAGAGAGGATATGAGTGAGAGGTTTGATGATGTAATCAATGGTCTCTCTAATGAGGACAGGTTTAATACCATCATGACCATGGGCTGTGTTTTTCAAAGACATGATGATATCACGGACTTCCTGTAATGTTGGTGGATCAAAATATCGGAGTGGAGGATACTGGCCCTTTATCATGAAGCAGGGGTCTATGTCAGAGTCCTTGATGTTAGACGCTAGTTCCGGGCCGACATTTACAAAAAAGTCGTTGAAGCCATTCGCAATGGCATTAGGGTTAGAAATAATCCCCTTCTTACCATTCATCTCTATGGGGGCAGCTAATGGAGATTTAGTGCGATTCAGTAGGTGATTAATGAGGTTCCATGTTGTCTTGATGTTGTTAGAAGCTTCAGTAAATTGATTAGAATAATATATTTTCTTTGTTTTTTTTACTAAGGCTGTAAATTGGTTTTTACACTTCTTATAGGTTTCAATGTTCATGGGGGAGGGGTTAAGAATAGATCTCCTATAAAGTTTATTTTTTTTCCGGGAGAGCTTCTTTAATTCATCAGTTATCCACGGCTTCCCCTTAGAGGACTTATTTCTAGATTTTGAGCTCACCAAGGGAAATGAAGCATCTAATGCTGAATTAAAGGACTTTAAAAAAAGTTCATATGCATCATTTACCTCTTGCGACATGATAACCTCATCCCATGTGATAGAGCCAATGGCTGACTTAAATTTATCAATGTTCTTACTAGAGAATTTGCGGTATTTAATTGGCTCATTCTTAGGATTACTAGACTTAGGAGAGTTGGAGTGGATAAATTGGTAGACAGGAAGATGGTCTGAGACATCACACATCAAAAGGCCTGAGGTGACCTCAAAATCCAGAGAGTTAAACAAAATATTATCAATGAGTGTAGCGGATGAAGAGGTGATTCGGGATGGTTTAGTAATTAAAGGAAAAAAATTAAAAGAATAAAGTGCATTTAGGAAGTCAGCTGTTGGTGTGAGATCACATTTGAGCAGATTGATATTGTAATCACCATGTAAAAAACATAATTTACATTCATTATTTATTATTTCGAGAGTGGAATGGAGTGCATCAATAAATGTAGTGATGTCTGAATCTGGTGGTCTATAAATGCAACCAATCAGAATACTATTTCCATTAAATTGCTGACATAATGGAATTTCGATAAATATGGATTCTATGATGGTAGTGTCAAAGTCAGCACTGAGATCTTTTCTGGGAATAGCATTGTAGGCATTCAAAACATATAATGACACACCCCCTCCTCTTCTGTTTTTTCTACAGGAATGAAATGCTTTATATTTAGACAGGGGGTATAAAGTAAGGATATCATCACTCATCCAAGTCTCCGAAAAAGCCAGGGCTGAAAAAGAATGGGTTAAAGTAGACAGGAAGGTTTTCAATTCATCATAGTTTTTAGACATGCTACGAATATTCAGGTGGAAAGTAGAAAAAAGATCTTTATAGGGGTTGGCATCTGTAAAAGTTTGATACAGTGTATTGAATTGGATTTCAGAATAATAATTGCAATAAGTGCAGTACGGTGCGGTACGACTACTACACTATTTGTGTATGTTAAGGAGTCTCGTGGCCTGCGGGAAGAAACTGTTCCTCAAGCGATTTGTGCGTGCTTTTGGAACCCTGTATCTCCTCCCTGAGGGTAGCAGGGAGAACAGGCTGTTGTGGGGATGGTTTGTGTCTTTGATGATCTTCAGGGACCTCCTGAGGCACCGCTGGTTATACAGTTCTTGGAAAGATTGGGGATTACAATTTATTTCCAAAATGATAAAAAAAAAAATTCTCCAAGTCATTTCAAGTGACGTTCACGCATGTCAAAATTGTGTGCAAATCAACTAGCTAGTAGCAACCATGGATAAATGGCTCAAACGTCCAGTTGCTGTCTCTCTGGATTCAGGTTTAGGGGAGCCTGGTGACAAAAGGAAAAAAGAGGCCAATCTCAAACACCGGAGTTCATTGACAAATATATTTTGTATGGATTTAGGCTACTCGTATGTCCTCGGATCCACCGCAGCCACAGTGGTTTCTTTGCAGCACAAAGAACACGCTTGAGTGAGGGGGTACTATTGGCATGGCAAAACAGCTCAAGGGGTACATAAGACAAAAAAGGTTGGGAACCATTGCTTTATGTCTAAAAATGTCTTTCAGAGGTTATCTTCAGTAAAGCAAATTAGAGGGAATCTGGCTAGTGTAGTCATAGATTCCCTGCCTTCCAACACGAGGGTTGCAGGTTCGAGTCCCTGTGTTACCTCCGGCTGGGCAGCTCCAGTCGGGCATCTACATCTATACAGGCACAATTGGCCATGTCTGTGGGTGGGAAGGCGGATTAACCCATTGATACCTGATGCAGCATTTGCGTGTATATCCCTCATTTACACACAAATGCTGCATGAGGTATCAATGGGTTAAGGGTATGTGTCCTGGTCGCTGCACTAGTGCCTCCTCTGGTTGGTCGGGGGCGCCTGTTCGGCAGGGAGGGGAACTGGGGGGATGGCCGGAAAAAAGATATCAAAAAAGTAAGGCAAATGAGAAAACCTTTGACTGAAGAAGCAAACATTCCTGTCGTGCCAGGAAGCAAAGTGGTTTATGGGAAATGCGGTGTTCATTGTCAGATAACAATAGCAGTGATATACAGGCAATCATTTGACAGTTTGTTTACAGTAATTATACATATATATGTCAAATAATATAACAAAATATAGATTTTGAAACGTGTTACACTATAGCAGCTTTAATTTGCATAGACTGATTTGAACATTAATCCTGTCACTATCAATATGTGACAACATTAACTTTGATGAATGTGTCCTCGTCTGTTAACTGTTTACTACATGTTTTATTTCTTCCCTTGGCTTTGTTGATAGGCGAGTCTCAGAAAAGCACTGATGGGACCGGATCATTGATCACCTCCTCCCAGTCGGTGGGGAACTTCCGAACTCTGCGGCTCAACAAACAAGTGGGACTATGGGAAATGAGAATGGTGTCAACGGATCCCTACAATCTGAAGGTCATAGGTGAGACGGATCATTTAATACAGAAACATCGAGTTTGGCCTTTCAGAAGATTTAACTCATTGTGTTTATGTGTGTGTATTAACACGTTGAGTGCCAAGGACGAGATATCTCGGCTTACATAATCCAACCGTTGAGTGCCAAGGACGAGATATCTCGGCTTACATAAACATTTTTTTTTTTTGACGGTGGGACATCGATCAACGCCTTTTACGTCTCCTACACCAGAATTGGAGGTATTGAATGTGTATAATCTATTTTACCGACCCACTGAGTGTCGACATGTCTCTCCACAGTAGAAAGAGGCGACCCAAAACTGGAGGGAAAAGCGTGACGAAGCCGTTCTCATACTGTAAAATTGATGGCGAAAACGCTTTCACTTTCGCGCTGTTGTGCTCGCAGGAGCTGGTTTGGTTATGAAATATGATTATTAATAATTATGAATTATTAATATTCATAAATTTATTAGATTTGACAGAAAATATTGCATTCTCTGTAAGATTCGGGGCACCACTGTAGTTAAGGCTACAGACCTGTCTAAAAGTCAAGTTATGACTTGTTTAGACACCAAACCAAATTGTCATATCAGTCTCATAATGATATAGTGTACATTGTACAGTTAATTGAAGGTCAAAGTTCGTAAGCTTCTGTCACAGATTTCCACAGATAAAATACCTCATGAATAACCACCAAGATTCATAGCATTATGTAATAAAAAGATTTAATAAATCACAATATCAATTGACATTAACATAAAGATTAAAATATCAGTTCATCACATTTACTTTTATGACTAATACTCTACCACATCTATCGCTAATAACTAATATGAATAAGCATTATATCAACTGTGTGTGTGTGTGCCTGTGTGTGTGTGTGTGTGCAGTGATTTAAGTCTGCCGGTCCGAAGCAGGCTTGAATGTGTGTGTGTGTGTGTTAATTAGTACTTGTGTGTGTGTGTGTGTGTGTGTGTGTGAGAGAGAGGAGGAGGGAGGAGAGGGCGGAGTGTCTTATGTCACCCCAGGATTGGCTGAGGGGCGGGCTGATCGTGTTAAGACCGCCTCCGTTTCAAAATGGCGGTTTTGCCAAAATTGAGGAAGGATTGGCCTGGTCAGACAGAGGTGGCTGGGGGGGCGGTCTGGAACCGCCTCCTTTCCAAAATGGCGGTTCTGCCGAATTTAGGAAGGGATCACTCTGCCTGCCTAGCCTGGATCACTCTGTGTGAGTGACTAATCAAACTCTCTAATTCAGCTTAACTGTATTCTTGCGGGTAGACATTCTGAACACCTCCAGACCGTTCCAAGCTTAGCCCTCCCGGTTGAACGGGCTCAGCTGGGAGGCCGAGAGAGTGGGGGAGGGTGAGAGGGAGAGGGAGAGAGGAGAGTGGCCCGCTGATGGCCGCCAAGTTCTTCTGAACTTAGCGCTCACCTTCAGGCGTCTATATCATTCAACAGTGTGCAAACATGGTACATCAACATACAGGATACTGTAATCAACACATACATGGTAATGCATTTTAACCCTAACTGCCCAGAACCATTAAACCATGAATGAACTCTCACGTGTGTTCCACTCTGTGGAGCGGGATCCTGTTGGTTGGGGAGAGTTGTCCTACGCGCAGTAGGGAGGATGGCTTTGGGTTGTGGGAGCGATGGCCTGCAGCGCGGTTCACCCTGGCCTGGAAAAGCGGGCAGCGGACGTCTGCTGGGGGTGCAGATGATGCCGGGGGTTGACGTGCAGTCTCTCTGCTCGTTGAGTCGAGGGTCGTGCTGTGCTCTGTGGTCCTTCTTTGTGGCTGGTTGCAAGCCACGG
Organism: Poromitra crassiceps; assembly: GCF_964638095.1. Lineage (NCBI taxonomy): Eukaryota > Metazoa > Chordata > Actinopteri > Beryciformes > Melamphaidae > Poromitra > Poromitra crassiceps. Next base: position 293 of record NW_028150730.1, on the reverse strand, counting down.
TCTGTCTTGGGCGTCTTTCGTCGGCTGTTGGTTCTGCGACTGGGGCCACGGTGTGTCTTTTCTTCAGCCGTTGGTTAGGCGGTCTTGCCTGGAAGCTTGATCAACAGCTGGCGTTGTGCCAGGCTGTGGCACGTCTGGAAGCTTGATCTACAGCTGGCGTTGTGCCAGGCTGTGGCAAGTCTGGAAGCGTAAGGAGGTTTTTCCCTGCGACTTATAACGCTAAACCGACTTAAATTAAAACTGAGATTAAGTAGAGCTATCTCAGTTATGCATGCTATTTCTCGTGGGACTTA
>NW_028150731.1:0-25533 GCF_964638095.1 Poromitra crassiceps | reverse complement strand
GTTCAAAGGTTTCGGTTTGTGTCTCTATAAGGCAGTCACACACCAGAACACTGGGCCCGAAACCAGTTCAAAGATCTGTGTCTCTATAAGGCAGTCACACACCACAACACTGGGCCCGAAACCAGTTCAAAGGTCTGTGTCTCTATAAGGCAGTCACACACCACAACACTGGGCCCGAAACCAGTTCAAAGGTCTGTGTCTCTATAAGGCAGTCACACACCAGAACACTGGGCCCGAAGCCGGTTCAAAGGTCTGTGTCTCTATAAGGCAGTCACACACCAGAACACTGGACCCGAAACCGGTTCAAAGGTCTGTGTCTCTATAAGGCAGTCACACACCACAACACTGGACCCGAAACCGGTTCAAAGGTTTGTGTCTCTATAAGGCAGTCACACACCAGAACACTGGGCCCGAAACCGGTTCAAAGATCTGTGTCTCTATAAGGCAGTCACACACCAGAACACTGGGCCCGAAACTGGTTCAAAGGTCTGTGTCTCTATAAGGCAGTCACACACCAGAACACTGGACCCGAAGCCGGTTCAAAGATCTGTGTCTCTATAAGGCAGTCACACACCAGAACACTGGACCCGAAGCCGGTTCAAAGGTCTGTGTCTCTATAAGGCAGTCACACACCAGAACACTGGGCCCGAAACCGGTTCAAAGGTCTGTGTCTCTATAAGGCAGTCACACACCAGAACACTGGGCCCGAAGCCGGTTCAAAGGTCTGTGTCTCTATAAGGCAGTCACACACCAGAACACTGGGCCCGAAGCCGGTTCAAAGGTTTGTGTCTCTATAAGGCAGTCACACACCAGAACACTGGGCCCGAAGCCGGTTCAAAGGTTTGTGTCTCTATAAGGCAGTCACACACCACAACACTGGACCCGAAACCGGTTCAAAGATCTGTGTCTCTATAAGGCAGTCACACACCACAACACTGGACCCGAAGCCGGTTCAAAGATCTGTGTCTCTATAAGGCAGTCACACACCAGAACACTGGACCCGAAGCCGGTTCAAAGGTCTGTGTCTCTATAAGGCAGTCACACACCAGAACACTGGGCCCGAAACCGGTTCAAAGGTCTGTGTCTCTATAAGGCAGTCACACACCAGAACACTGGGCCCGAAACCGGTTCAAAGGTCTGTGTCTCTATAAGGCAGTCACACACCAGAACACTGGGCCCGAAACCGGTTCAAAGGTCTGTGTCTCTATAAGGCAGTCACACACCAGAACACTGGGCCCGAAACCGGTTCAAAGATCTGTGTCTCTATAAGGCAGTCACACACCACAACACTGGACCCGAAACCAGTTCAAAGATCTGTGTCTCTATAAGGCAGTCACACACCACAACACTGGGCCCGAAGCCGGTTCAAAGGTTTGTGTCTCTATAAGGCAGTCACACACCACAACACTGGACCCGAAGCCGGTTCAAAGATCTGTGTCTCTATAAGGCAGTCACACACCAGAACACTGGACCCGAAGCCGGTTCAAAGGTCTGTGTCTCTATAAGGCAGTCACACACCAGAACACTGGGCCCGAAACCAGTTCAAAGATCTGTGTCTCTATAAGGCAGTCACACACCAGAACACTGGGCCCGAAACCGGTTCAAAGATCTGTGTCTCTATAAGGCAGTCACACACCACAACACTGGACCCGAAACCAGTTCAAAGATCTGTGTCTCTATAAGGCAGTCACACACCACAACACTGGGCCCGAAGCCGGTTCAAAGGTTTGTGTCTCTATAAGGCAGTCACACACCACAACACTGGACCCGAAGCCGGTTCAAAGATCTGTGTCTCTATAAGGCAGTCACACACCAGAACACTGGACCCGAAGCCGGTTCAAAGGTCTGTGTCTCTATAAGGCAGTCACACACCAGAACACTGGGCCCGAAACCAGTTCAAAGATCTGTGTCTCTATAAGGCAGTCACACACCAGAACACTGGGCCCGAAACCAGTTCAAAGATCTGTGTCTCTATAAGGCAGTCACACACCAGAACACTGGGCCCGAAACCAGTTCAAAGATCTGTGTCTCTATAAGGCAGTCACACACCACAACACTGGGCCCGAAACTGGTTCAAAGGTCTGTGTCTCTAAGCAGCTAGGCGCACACCAGACACTGCTTTGGAAAGCAATCGCTGTTCCTCTACTGTTTAAAGAAAATATATATTTTTTCCAGATCTTATTTTCTGGATTTGCTTTTTAGAAAAGTTGACATGACATGACAACTGAAAGAGCAACAGAAAATGTGTAGTTTAATGTATGTCGGGACATTCTAGCAATATTTTTCCATCATTTTCCAAACTTGCTCTAAAAACTTAGCAATATACACTTTTATGATGGGAAATGATGTTCAAGTGAAACTGAGGATTGATGAAGGTCAATGCTGGCGCGGTCAACCGGATCATCACTCCAAACAGCTGCAGCCATTTAGCTAGCTATAACTGCCTTGCTAGAGTACAGCATCATTTCAAGATTGTGCCTGTATTCGGAACCGCCTATTACCGACGAACGCACTGCTTTGCATACTATGCAGTATGAAACTGTTAAATTGATTTAATTAGTATGCTAGGCCATGCTTAGCCGGTTTGGAAAGCGGAAGTGAATAGCACAGCTAACAGCTAATCAATCACCACTACTGTGCAGCATCCAGGTATGCTAAAAAGAAAAGAGAGAGACAAGATAAATGTGGGTTTTCCTGATTTTCCCAAAGATGAACATTGACCTGAGGGATTATGACGATTAGAAGGAAGCAGATTCACCGGTGTTTTGTCACTAAAGTGAGGGTGGTTGACCAGAGCTTGCATTGTGGGACACATAGGCAAAGGTACACTGGTCGGATGCATACTGGAGATTTATTTCTTTTACAATATGAATATTTTTTTGCTTTTGTTTGCAGAATGCTACTTTTTGGCCAAATCAGTATACTGCTAATATAGTTTTTGAATACAGACTGTTTTCCTTTTAATCAATGATTAAAGGTTAAGTTAAGTTATATTTACGCTAAATTAAATTGAGAAAACTAAAATACCAAATAAGACACAGTGAGACGACTTTTGAAGCAAGGCATAGGCTTAAGCGAAGTGGCCTTGCCTGGTCTGCATGAACGGTGACAGACACACAATGTGTGTGTGGTAAATGTGGTAAATGGACTGCATTTATATAGCGCTTTTATCCAAAGCGCTTTACAATGTGCCTACATTCACCCATTCACACACCGAGGGGGGGCAGCTGCCACGCAGGGTGCTGGCACAGCCATCGGGAGCAATTTGGGGTTCAGTGTCTTGCCCAAGGACACTTAGACATGCGGACTGGAGGAGCCGGGGATCGAACCACCAACCTTCCGATTAGTGGACGACCTGCTCTACCTCCTGAGCCCCAGCCGCCCCATGTGTGTATGTGTGTGTGTGTGTGTGTGTGTGTGTGTGTGCGCGCGCGCGTGCGTGCGTCAGTGCGTGCGTGCGTGCGTGCTGTAACTAAACACTGCCCCACAGCCAGCCTTTGTTTTCTGTGTATTTCAGGGACTTAAGAGTGTTTGTCAGAGTAGCATCAGTAGAAACACGGTTAAGAACACACAGGATTCAGGAGCTTGCTGAACATGTGCAGCCCCTCCAACTCCCTCCAGGAGAAAGGACAGAAGACCCGCGGCTGGCGTCCTGTCCTCCCTTGCAACGTGACCTCTACCCAACCGTGGGGCGGGCGCGGCCGGGCGGGTGTGATTCAGCTTTCAACAGGCCTGTTACCGGGGATTACCGCGCCGTTGTTTTATAGCGTTATCCGGACCACAATAGAATGCTGTTTTATCAGAGTAATAAGTCAGAGCCCGCGCTTGCTGACGGCCTCAGAAATGTCACCGTGAAATTTCTGCGAATCTGTCCCTGGCCCCTGCCCAGGCGGTGCAGGTGAGGTCCGTGAGGGAATGCAGCTGCCACCCTGAAACTTGCATTCAGACACGCACCAGCAGGCAAATATGGCCCCATAGATAGATTGATGGTGCCGGGGGAACCGAGGGCCGCATGGCAGTCCCCAAACCAGGCCAGCATTAACACAGCCGACACGCTCTCCAGCCCACAGTCGTAGTAACATTTTATGTGACAAGCATTATAAAGGTGATTTATTGAACGCATGTGTGTCGGGAGCTGAATATTTTCCAGAATATTTAGCCGAGGGTATTAGGCCCGCATTTTCAAATGGCTTGAGTGATGGCTGTTCGCGTCGTCCATCTATTGACCGTTAAACAAACTTCCTGTGAAAATAACGAGCGTGGCGAATGGAAAACTTCGAATGCCCACTCAGAAGCCCCGTCAAGGACGAGGGAGGCCAGCGTTAGAAATAATACACACTTACAAGCGTTGACTCTTTTTTTTTTTTTTTTTTTACAAGATAGACTTTTATGTATGAAATGACCTCTTTATTCTCTTTGGTGTTGCTTCCTTCGCAAATAATGTAGCTTATTTGTCGTAAAAGGCTTGGAGAACCAGATGAATGCTACAAAAAAATGCTACAAACGATTTGCAATTACAATTTAACCCTGGTCTGTAAACCAGTTTATCATATCAACACGGTAGAAATTCCACTTTTTAGATGCTTGTTGAATGTTGACAGTTAGTTGGGTGACAGTTTGGGCTCGAAGATGCTCTGTGATTTGCAGTGAGTGAGCGGTCAGTGGGTCAGTGTCTTGGACACTTTGACAGATAAAAAACCACACAACTCATTTGACTTAATTTTACTTAATGCCCTTAAGATGAGAATCTAGATGTAGAAGAACACTGTTCCAACCCCTTAACCCTTAAGATGAGAATCTAGAGTAGAAGGAGACTTTCTACACTGACCAGTCCTGTATGTCAGTCTGCAAAGGCTTTCTCGTTCAGTTTTCACATTTTCCAAGCTAGTTCAGGATTCAAACTGACAGCCATCCAGTCACAAGCCTGCTTCTCCAACGTCCAAGCACCACCACCTCCAAAATGTCATCACAGCCTGTTTAAAAAGAGATAAAAGCTGTGCAAACCTCATAAGATCTCAAAATCTCAAGATAGAAGATCTTGCAAGATTCCCTTTTGTTTACTTCTACCCCCCCAACCCCGCACCCCCCCCCCCCCCCCACCCCCAGGAGAGTCTCAGGGGTTCCAGCAAAAACAGCGAGTAGATCTTATGCAAACCGAGCGAAAGATGTGGCCTGATCATGCCGAAGAGCCTGGAAGTCCACGGCTCTGGGATTGTATTGCCTCCAGCAGCCATCAGATGCAGATGCTGTCTGAGCTGCTGAGGCCCGGGGAGAAAATGAGCCGCCGTTCCTAATTTTCATTTCTCCTGGCCGGGGCCTGTGGACACCTGTTTCACTGTATCTGCCTGCGCACAACTCAACCACCTCCCTCTGGCCGGGGCCTGTGGACACCTGTTTCACTGTATCTGCCTGGGCACAACTCAACCACCTACCTCTCCCCCCCCTCGCCACCCTGGTCAAGCCACATCTGTCTGCTATCTACCCCCCTCCCTCCCATCACACTCCCCTCTCCCCTCTCCCCTCTCCCCTCCTCCCATTCCCAGCTCCAGGCCCCTTGATAGTCAAGTGCAGGTTTGCTCAGTGGTGAACACACACACACACACGCACGCACACGCACACACACACACACACGCACACACACACACACACGCACGGAATGGTGGTTGTCGTGGTTTATATGCATGTGTGTTTGTGTGTGTCTGTGCTATAACCATGGATGTATAGCTAGAGGGTAACCAGCTACACTCAGTTTATCGCCTTTTTAGGCTGATATAAATCTTTATGAGGCCAATTGTGAAGCCTATGTTTCAGTAATTACTAAGTGATGTAAGTTGCAGTGGAGATGATAGTTTACCCGCTATTTTATTTAAAGTCGTAATCCATATGATTTTTGTTTTTGTTTTTGCAAAAACTTTATGTCACCTGTCAATCATATATACAGTGTGGGCGGAGCTTGTATTTCCTGTTGCTGCAGTCTGCATTTCTCTTCTGTGTCTGTTCAGTCATGGTGGCTATCAATGCTCATGCTAACTATAGACACTTCTTCTTCTTCTGCTGTTGAACCGAATCATAAATGTGCACTTTCAAGAGCTGTAGTATAGGCTCAATCACTGTTGTCGTACAGTATATCAGTCAGTGAGGGTAGTAAAAGAGGCTGTTGGTTGTGGACTGTACTTTAAAGTCACATTGAGAGCATATTGCTTCCTTAATGTGATGTATTTTGTTGAAATGCAGGGAGGGATCATTCAAAACTCTAAACCGATGGGAGATCAGTTAGAGAGAGAAAAGCAGTTTTGGTGTGAAAGTTGTAGGATTGTTCAAAAGTCTGTGATGTTTTTAATGGTTGGAATTCCGGTACACAATGAAGTCATCACTGAAGATTTTACCATTTCTATGGAGATTAAAATGAATGAAAAGTTGATATAAAAATACAATAAAAAATGTGTTGTCCTTTTTTTTGCATAAATTATCAAATGGTATGGTATGACATGGAATCAACTAAAAAGGCAAACAAGTCATTTTTCATTTCAGTGTGACTTAACTAAACCCACACTTAACACTTACAGGGTGTTGAGTCCCTCGCTGCCTGCCTCCACTTTACCTTTCCCTTATCACTCCGGGCGGGTTCCCACAGTCCGCCCTCAGCCCTGACATCCGGGTCGGCTGCCCGCTCCGTCACACTATCCTCCGGATCTCCCAGGACCGCCACGCGGCACCGGACCTCTCTCATTTAGACACGGAGGCTTCCCCGTGGGGCGTCTTTGTACTCAGCAGGCCATGCACCATGGGATATGCCTGGGCCCGGCCTGGCTCCATCTGCGCCCGGGGCTTTATCAGAACCACCTGCCTCTGGGGCTGACGCTATCTGAAACATCTCTCTCCCCTCCTGTTTCCTGTTGACCCGCTCGCAGAGAGGCCGTTTCCCGAGAATGTGAGAATATGTGCATTTAATTTCTCCTCTTTGTGTGTGTGTGTGTGTGTGTGTGTGTGTGTGTGTGTGTGTGTGTGTGTGTGTGTGTGTGTGTGTGTGTGTGTGTGTGTGTGTGTGTGTGTGTGTGTGTGTGTTGGGGGGGGGGCATGTGCTCTTGTATTTCTGTCCGGATGAGGCCCAAAATGTCCTCGCAAGGATAGAAAGCTGAGGAAAATAGTCCTAAGCGAGGATATTTTGCCACTTCTCTCTTCTCTTCTTGGCTGTATTTTAGGATTAGATGAATTAGGGTTTGGTTCAGTAGGGTAATTGTTAAAGGTCCCATATCAGCCACTTTTGGAGAACGGACGCTCCCAGTGCCAGAGTTTCAGAGCGTTTTCAGTGATATCTCGAGGACCACAGAATATTGTGTGATATTACTATGTAAACACCGAACACGCACAAAGAACGATGAGACTCTATTGTATCAGCAGCAAAAAAAAGTTTATTGATATCATTTTCCGTTCTTTAGTTATCAGCCGGAGAAGATAGGTCAAAAACAGCAAAAACAGGCGTTTCCATCTAGAAGCTGAGATATTCCGCCTTTTGTGAAATGAAGCATTTCAAGCACATTCACTGAGTCTGAAGCTAATATTTTCTGATGTAGTGACGTGGTGTAGTTGTGTGGTGCCCTGCGTGCCCCACCCCCCTCTCCCCCCCTCAGCTGCAAACTCCTCCTCACACTAACACACAGCCTCACGCACCCAGCATCTATTTTCGGAGTGCTCCGTTTTTGTGCGCCGGCTCCCAGCGCGACACGGAAAAGCCAAACCGGACTGCTGAGAATGGTTTGGCTCTTCGGCGTCGGGTGCTGCTTTTCTGGCGGCTAATCGTGTGGAGAAACTATACAGCAGAGACAGAGAGGCTCAGTTGTGGGCGCGGATTGACTGCTGTTCGCAGCCAACTTCAGCTCCAGCCAGAACCATCTATATGGCTCTGGCTGCAGCATGAGCGGTTTCTCTTTCATCACGGGGCTTTTTCCTGCTGTTTTCCTGACCTTTCTCTAATCTGGAGAGCACTGTCGCCACCTAATGGGTCTGTAAAATAGGTTATACGCCTTCAATAGCTACAATATTTGTACAGGAGATGCAGGAGGCTTTGATCCACGTCCCACCGTCAAAAAACGCATTTGACATTGTCATTGGCACTCTACGTCACTATTTACTTTGACTTTTACGTCATTGGCACTCAATGAGTTAAGGCTCATCAATATTAACGACCCCTCTGTTCTGATTGGCTAACCGTTTTGAGAGTGAAATGTGAGGCACCATGGCCCGGCAGTTACAGGTAGGGGAAAGGCGCTCTCTGGTAATAAATAAACAATGACAACCGCTTAACCACAAAACAACACTGTGTTCGTCAGTTATTTCTCACAGAAATGAGAATGAGGGAATTACAGAAGTCCAAACGGCTCGTGTAGGGATGGGCAACTTTGATGATAGAGAGGGCCGCAAAAGAAATCCTCCAATAGATCGAAGCGTGGCAAGATGGATGTCGTAATCTTGCGTGACCAAAATAGTCAGTGTTACTTAGGGATAGAATTATATAGTGAAAATAAATCATTCAGCTTTTTGCTGGGGACCCCGTAGAACTAGCCTGGTAAACCAGCCCGTCACGTGAACTCACATTTCATTTGGTTCTGCGTGACGGCCTGGCCCCAACTCTTCACCCAGTCCTTAGCAGGGGCGGGAGCATGGGTGGGCGTAGTTGCCTTGACAGACAACTCCTTCAGCCAATCAGCGTCGGATCCAGTCAAACCCAAATCCACTCGGGAGAATGGCAAAAACATATTTTCCGCCGAGAAACTCTGCGGTTGCGGCAATACTCCTGTACTTGTTTAATTGTTGTTATTGAGTCTATTTCTGCAATAACTGCACTTTATGGCTGTTTAAACTAGACAAACGCTGACATTACTACTCGAGACGATCAGGCAAGGAGGCGGCCATTATTGTTTTGTTACTGCAGTGCTAGTGGCGTTCCTGATTGGCCAACTTGTGCTGTCAATCACAGCGCAGTCGCTGATTGGCTCTTCCGCTCTGCAGCTTCTGCTAAACCCCCCCACTGGCTACCGTAGAACCCCCTCAAGGACCCCTGGAACCCCTTCAAGCACCCCTGGGGGTCCCCAGACTCCACTTTGAGAACCATAGAGAGCCGCAGTAACGAGTCCGGAAATCATCGATGCTAACAGCCCTGGTTCTTCGCAGTTTTCGCCTATGGAGTTTTGAATGGGTTTTTGGCGCGATGCTTCTAATAATCTCTCTGGGCAACGCTGGCTTAATCAAACCAGTGAACCAGTGTTTAGTAATATCATCTTCACACACGAGGACCACTTTTATGAGTTTTGAAGCTTTTACGTGCCGTTAAAAGGGCGGCTAGCTAGCAAACGGCTAAATGAGACTACACTTTTGAGTCGATGGGGATATATACGTCAATAACGTCACCACTTCAAAGGACAAACACGGAAATTCTCTTTCCCTCACCTGGTTCAGCCCCGTTCACCCCGGGGTAATCAGTGCACACATCAATAACAGTCCAGGTTGAGTGCTGACGTGACGTGAAAGCCTATGCGACAGTGTGTAGTTCTGGATTAGCTTAGCTCGAGCATTTTACTTCTAGGGCTCATGGGCTTACGCTACAAAACTCATGAAAGTGGTCCTCATGTGTGAAGACCGACGGAACTCTGGTTCACGTTTGATTAATCTTGCGTTGCCCAGAGACCGTATTTGAAGCATCGCGGCAAAAACCCATTCAAAAATCCCATAGACAGAAACAGTGAAGAACCAGGAAGTTCGGGACTTCCGCATTCTGCCTACAAAAATACGTCATCCCTGCGGCTCTCTATTGGTTTAAGGCATAGGTTTAATTTGGGATAAGATTATGGTTCGGCATGTAGGTTGAGATTAAGGTTAAGGGCGAAACGATGAATGTAAATGTCTTCATAACTCAGTATAGGCCTACTGTAGGCCTACTGTGCCTCACTGTAGAAATAGGACCAATCCAAAACTGTTGTTCCTCACACAGAGCGAGAGGAAGCTGTGAATCACCATCCAGATCTCCTCTGATCTTCCACTCCTCCAGCCCTTTCATCTCCAAATCGAGTTTCCCTCCAACTTTAAACCCTTTTCTAAACGTCCTTTCCTTCCATGCCGAGTGAAAACAAGGATGTGATTATGACTGGATTCAGAGAGGAACAGAAAAGGAGGGTTTGATACCATGTGGGCCCAGCAGGTCTCCTTTCTCCTTTCCAACATGTCAAGCCAGCGATGAAAAGATCTGATGGGGGTCACGCGGGGATGAGAAACACTTTTTTTTGGTCTGTAAGTTCCCATATGAATGAAGTCTATTTTGCAACAGCAGCTGAGCGGATGCATTAGTGCTACTTTCCCCCCAAAAAGGAGTTTTACAGTATATTCATAGTATTCATAAGGTCGTGAGGTCACTTATTTGGGAGAGGCACCTCCTAGCTCTCTCTGTCATAGAAGCTCTATTTTAAGTTTCTTACCATGAACAAAGCATCTACTTTCATCCGTCAAGTTTTTGCCGACTTGAGCGTTCACATGAATTTTCCTTTTCAGGATCAAATTTTTCCGATGAGCCTACTCCAACATCATGTGAATGCAGCATTGAAAAACAAATTCCCTGCATTTCTACACCACCTAACCTCTTGGATTAAGTCAAGAAATGACACATGTTCATCTTGGGATCTTGGGAAAAGAGGAAATCTTTTGTGTCGGTCTCTCTCGCATTGAGTGAGTTGGCAGCTATGTAATTACTGTTGTGCTGTATGTTAGCTTGTCTGTGATGATAAATGACACGCAGTATGTGCTGTCAAAGCCAGAAGTTTGTGACACTTGTACATTGGTGACCCCGTTAGTTGCTACCGGACTATGTAGTAACTACGAACACACAATGAACCCCGGGACACGTTGCTATCCAGGCCAATGCTAGCGCTCCTGGTCATGATGCTACCTGACTCGCCGTTACCCGAGATGATGCTAGCTCTCAATGACCGCTGCAGCCGCCTCGTCCTATCATCTCGGCGACCCCGGAGGCAACCACCAACCTGCTGGTCCACTGCGCCTCGATGAGTTCCAAGGTGGCCTGCAGGTACTTTTTCCCCCCGCCCCACGTGCCCGCACGCACAGTGGACGTGCCCACAGCGGCTTACTGTAGTCTATATTACCTTATGTTCCTGTGCTAATAAACGACACACGCAGCATAGGATGTGCTGTCAAAGTGAGAGGTTGTCCGACTCCACGTTCCTGACCAGATACAAATGCAATAACAATTCAATTTAAATACATTTAATTAAAATCAATTCAACTGTTCCATTCGGATTGATTATAATAGAAAATTCATCAGGTGAGTCCAGAGCTTGCAGGCTGTTGCGGGCTTAATACACCCTTAATCAATACTTATTCTTAATAAGTAGGCCTAATTGTAATAAATGACTAAACCTCACTGGCATAAAGAAACATTTCTCTCATTGTAGATTTTTTGCCCGTTTTCTTTCTTTTCAACATCATCTATGTGTTTTGGGGTGTGTACTGTACATGTGCAGCAACCAAACTGATATCTACACTATGGGTGTTTTTCACAGTTAGATACTATACACATGCTCTCTCTCTCTCTCTCTCTCTCTCTCTCTCTCTCTCTCTCTCTCTCACTCACACACACACACACACACACACACACACACACACACACACACACACACACTATCTTGGGTGTCTCTGTGTCCAAGAAGGCACAGTGATCGAACCAAAAATATAGTTATAGTCATTGTTTTGGATAATTATGATATAATTGTTGTTGGAGTGGGAACACCAGACAGTCTGTTTACTTCAAACTATTTTTCCCACTATAGTTATCTGCAGTACAGAACAGACCTACACCCATCACAACCATCATTTTCATCATCATTTTCTTATTCTTTTTTTTTTATTGCCTGGCTGTTTTAGATTTCTACTTCCATGCTGGCACCAGGCCGATGGCTGATCTGAGATCTGTCACACAACTGCACATCCTGCACAGCAAAATGGAAACTGTTCCAGATTTCCCCTGTGTTGTCTTACTGACACCTGACCTGCACAGATAGGGACTCCTCTAGCCCGTCTTCATTGGATCCAACGGCGTGTGTTGGTACAGTCATAATATTGAGACTTATCCCAAGAGACAGACTCAACATGGTGGTTGAACAGGCCCATACAACACCCAGCAGTAGCATGCTAACTCGTCACAGGCAGGGATGTGTGCGAATGGCCTTCCTGTTTGCTATTACAGAAGGTCATTAGCTCGCTTTTGTTTAAAAGTTCCGAATGGTTATCATAAACCGTTGCAGCGTTTAGGAAAATAAATACTAATGTATTTGTGTGACAGGAAAAACACTGGCTGCAGCTCTGAGGCTGTGTTTCTTTTGCAAGCTTGACATCTGTATCATGACATTATCAATCTTTAAACCCATTCAAGATGTTCCATGAAGGAGGAAAAACACTGTGTCCAGGCGTGTGAAGGTATGCCATAGTCCTTTTGTGAACGAGCGATTGATTTAGTACTTCGATATACACGCCAGGCGCATTGTAGCACCTCAGCCGACTGAAACTTCACCTTCTGTCAGGAATAATTGATGGTGAATACAGGCCAAACAGAGGGAATCTCGAGCAGAGAGGGGAATAAACACAAGAGGGCAATAGTTTACCAGGAATTTTGATTTGACTGTCTCATATAGAGTCACACAGAAACACCCCAGCCTATCAAAACCAGGCGCTCAGATCCCACGCACACAATTAAAGGGATGTTTTTCTTGCGTTTTGCATGTGGCCAGTGCCCCTCCTCATCCAGTAGAGTTCCCAGGGGAGGGATTCAAGTCCGTTAAAATGTCTGAAATGTGTTGGGAGGGAAAGATCAATGGCCGACACGGGGGGATTTTGGGATACCCTCCAGGCAGCGTGCTGTCACTCACAACGGGCTCAAAGCGACAGATTAGGCACAACAAAAAGAAAAGGATGTGGTCACAAGACCGCCGGGTACCTCGCCGCCGTTCCAGTTCCGTGTTTTAATGGCCGCTCTCCGCCATTAATCAATCGATCGGATTGTTTTGCATATTTTGCCTCTAATGGCGTCTGCCACGATGAAAGGCTGCGAGCGGCTGTTATCCAAGCCGCCGCCATTCTTTTCCACTTAAGACCTGATGGATAGTTTACAGTATAAAAACAGACCTGCTGTACATTATGTCATCTCCCTGCACTGTGGAGCCATGTGCGGCGCTTCTCTTTACATGGACATGTCCTAATTTAACAGGCCCCGAGGTAAATTTGCGGTGGGGGGGGGGGGGGGGACGAATGCGGCTGGAACAAGAGGGAGAGGGGAGGAGGGGGGAGGGGTGCATATCAGACAAATAACTTGAATAATTATTGGAAATAATGTCCAGATAGATGGAGTGATGCCAAATTATGAAATCATGCGCCTCTCTCCGGTACATCACCCTACTCATTATTTGAAGTCATGCTTGGAAAACAGGTGTTTCCAATAGTGGGTCGCTGTCTCCACGGTCCTGGACCCCCTTCATTTTCTGATGATGGTTCAGATATGATGTTTCATGGCCGGAGCGTACGCATGATAGGAAGTGATTGGGGAGAGCCGTTCAGGAGACATCCGTGTAATGGATGCTGATTGGCCCCGGCTAAATCTCCGGAGCCAGTGCCTGTGTATAAAGCGGGGGGAGGGGTAACCACAAAGCAGGAGTAGGAGCCATACTTATATGTTTCCCCTCTCTAAATGATTACAAAGGGATTTCTCTGTCTCTTTAAACAGGTGCCATATTTATGCACATCAGCACATAATTGTGCCAATGCACATAAATAAGTGCAGTTGGCACAAGAGCTTAATTCTTCTTGCTCATAATAAACAGAACCAGCAGGGGTAAAATATGTCGTTTTGGGGTCTTTTCTTCCAGTTTGGTTTATGATGGATGCATTGCGTCAGTGTTTGAAGGCCATGCCTGTGATGTGGAAGAGAGCAGATGTGTGTGTGTGTGTGTGTGTGTGTGTGTGTGTGTGTGTGTGTGTGTGTGTGTGTGTGTGTGTGTGTGTGTGTGTGTGTGTGTGTGTGTGTGTGTGTTATAAGGGGAGTGAGTGAGCGTTCTCCTGTGTGATTAATAATCATGTCATTCTCAGTCAGTGCTTAGAGGCCGCCATTGACTATTAAAGCACTGTTCCCACATCCTGCTTACACTGCGTAGAGCCCACCATCGACTGCTAAAGCAGACTGTTCCCACGTCCTCCTTACACTGCTTAGAGGCCGCCATCGACTGCTAAAGCACACTGTTCCAACATCCTCCTTACACTGCTTAGAGGCTGCCATCGACTGCTAAAGCACACTGTTCCCACGTCCTCCTTACACTGCTTAGAGGCTGCCATCGACTGCCAAAGCACACTGTTCCCACGTCCTCCTTACACTGCTTAGAGGCTGCCATCGACTGCTAAAGCACACTGTTCCCACGTCCTCCTTACACTGCTTAGAGGCTGCCATCGACTGCTAAAGCACACTGTTCCCACGTCCTCCTTACACTGCTTAGAGGCCGCCATCGACTGCTAAAGCACTGTTCCAACATCCTCCTTACACTGCTTCGATGCTGCCATCGACTGCCAAAGCACACTGTTCCAACATCCTCCTTACACTGCTTAGAGGCCGCCATCGACTGCTAAAGCACTGTTCCAACATCCTGCTTACACTGCGTAGAGCCCACCATCGACTGCTAAAGCACTGTTCCAACATCCTACTCACACTGCTTAAAGGCTGCCATCGACTGCTAAAGCACTGTTCCAACATCCTGCTTACACTGCTTAGAGGCTGCCATCGACTGCTAAATCACTGTTCCAACATCCTGCTCACACTGCTTAGAGGCCGCCATCGACTGCTAAAGCACTGTTCCAACATCCTCCTTACACTGCTTAGAGGCTGCCATCGACTGCCAAAGCACACTGTTCCCACATCCTACTCACACTGCTTAGAGGCCGCCATCGACTGCTAAAGCACTGTTCCAACATCCTGCTTACACTGCGTAGAGCCCACCATCGACTGCTAAAGGACTGTTCCAACATCCTACTCACACTGCTTAGAGGCCGCCATCGACTGCTAAAGCACTGTTCCAACATCCTGCTTACACTGCTTAGAGGCTGCCATCGACTGCTAAAGGACTGTTCCAACATCCTGCTCACACTGCTTAGAGGCCGCCATCAACTGCTAAAGCACTGTTCCCACGTCCTCCTCACACTGCTTAGAGGCCGCCATCGACTGCTAAAGCACTGTTCCCACGTCCTGCTCACACTGCTTAGAGGCTGCCATCGACTGCTAAAGCACTGTTCCCACGTCCTGCTCACACTGCTTAGAGGCTGCCATCAACTGCTAAAGCACTGTTCCCACGTCCTCCTCACACTGCTTAGAGGCCGCCATCGACTGCTAAAGCACTGTTCCCACGTCCTGCTCACACTGCTTAGGCCGGCATCGACTGCTAAAGCACTGTTCCCACGTCCTGCTCACACTGTTTAGAGGCCGCCATCGACTGCTAAAGCACTGTTCCCACGTCCTACTCACGCTGCTTAGAGGCCGCCATCGACTGCTAAAGCACTGTTCCCACATCCTGCTCACGCTGCTTAGAGGCCGCCATCGACTGCTAAAGCACTGTTCCCACGTCCTCCTCACACTGCTTAGAGGCTGCCATCAACTGCTAAAGCACTGTTCCCACGTCCTGCTCACGCTGCTTAGAGGCCGCCATCGACTGCTAAAGCACTGTTCCCACGTCCTGCTCACACTGTTTAGAGGCCGCCATCGACTGCTAAAGCACTGTTCCCACGTCCTGCTCACGCTGCTTAGAGGCCGCCATCGACTGCTAAAGCACTGTTCCCACATCCTGCTCACGCTGCTTAGAGGCCGCCATCGACTGCTAAAGCACTGTTCCCACGTCCTGCTCACGCTGCTTAGAGGCCGCCATCGACTGCTAAAGCACTGTTCCCACGTCCTGCTCACACTGTTTAGAGGCCGCCATCGACTGCTAAAGCACTGTTCCCACGTCCTACTCACGCTGCTTAGAGGCCGCCATCGACTGCTAAAGCACTGTTCCCACATCCTGCTCACGCTGCTTAGAGGCCGCCATCGACTGCTAAAGCACTGTTCCCACGTCCTCCTCACACTGCTTAGAGGCTGCCATCAACTGCTAAAGCACTGTTCCCACGTCCTGCTCACGCTGCTTAGAGGCCGCCATCGACTGCTAAAGCACTGTTCCCACGTCCTGCTCACACTGTTTAGAGGCCGCCATCGACTGCTAAAGCACTGTTCCCACGTCCTGCTCACGCTGCTTAGAGGCCGCCATCGACTGCTAAAGCACTGTTCCCACATCCTGCTCACGCTGCTTAGAGGCCGCCATCGACTGCTAAAGCACTGTTCCCACGTCCTGCTCACGCTGCTTAGAGGCCGCCATCGACTGCTAAAGCACTGTTCCAACATCCTACTCACACTGCTTAGAGGCTGCCATCGACTGCTAAAGCACTGTTCCAACATCCTGCTTACACTGCTTAGAGGCTGCCATCGACTGCTAAAGCACTGTTCCAACATCCTGCTCACACTGCTTAGAGGCCGCCATCGACTGCTAAAGCACTGTTCCAACATCCTCCTTACACTGCTTAGAGGCTGCCATCGACTGCCAAAGCACACTGTTCCCACATCCTACTCACACTGCTTAGAGGCTGCCATCGACTGCTAAAGCACTGTTCCAACATCCTGCTTACACTGCTTAGAGGCTGCCATCGACTGCTAAAGGACTGTTCCAACATCCTGCTCACACTGCTTAGAGGCTGCCATCGACTGCTAAAGCACTGTTCCCACGTCCTCCTCACACTGCTTAGAGGCCGCCATCGACTGCTAAAGCACTGTTCCCATGTCCTGCTCACACTGCTTAGAGGCTGCCATCAACTGCTAAAGCACTGTTCCCACATGCTGCTCACACTGCTTAGAGGCCGCCATCAACTGCTAAAGCACTGTTCCCACGTCCTCCTCACACTGCTTAGAGGCCGCCATCGACTGCTAAAGCACTGTTCCCACGTCCTGCTCACACTGCTTAGAGGCTGCCATCAACTGCTAAAGCACTGTTCCCACGTCCTCCTCACACTGCTTAGAGGCCGCCATCGACTGCTAAAGCACTGTTCCCACGTCCTGCTCACACTGCTTAGGCCGGCATCGACTGCTAAAGCACTGTTCCCACGTCCTGCTCACACTGTTTAGAGGCCGCCATCGACTGCTAAAGCACTGTTCCCACATCCTGATCACGCTGCTTAGAGGCCGCCATCGACTGCTAAAGCATTGTTCCCACGTCCTGCTCACACTGTTTAGAGGCCGCCATCGACTGCTAAAGCACTGTTCCCACGTCCTGCTCACGCTGCTTAGAGGCCGCCATCGACTGCTAAAGCACTGTTCCCATGTCCTGCTCACGCTGCTTAGAGGCTGCCATCAACTGCTAAAGCACTGTTCCCACGTCCTCCTCACACTGCTTAGAGGCCGCCATCGACTGCTAAAGCACTGTTCCCACGTCCTGCTCACACTGCTTAGGCCGGCATCGACTGCTAAAGCACTGTTCCCACGTCCTGCTCACACTGTTTAGAGGCCGCCATCGACTGCTAAAGCACTGTTCCCACGTCCTACTCGCGCTGCTTAGGCCGGCATCGACTGCTAAAGCACTGTTGCCACGTCCTGCTCACACTGTTTAGAGGCCGCCATCGACTGCTAAAGCACTGTTCCCACGTCCTGCTCACACTGTTTAGAGGCCGCCATCGACTGCTAAAGCACTGTTCCGACGTCCTGCTCACGCTGCTTAGAGGCCGCCATCGACTGCTAAAGCACTGTTCCCACGTCCTGCTCACGCTGCTTAGAGGCCGCCATCGACTGCTAAAGCACTGTTCCCACGTCCTGCTCACGCTGCTTAGAGGCCGCCATCGACTGCTAAAGCACTCATGGCCGTAACTAGCTATGAGGACGGGGAGGTCTGGACCTCCCCTAATATTTCAGAGAATTTTTTTTTTTTTTTTTTTTTTTATAAAACAATCTGCATGGAAAAGCATGAAAAACACGGGATCGCTTTTATTTTGAAACGAAAGGCAGGTCAGGCAGGAAGTCATCTGACGCCGCGTCCGCGGTAACTTGATTCCGAGAGAGCAGCAGCATGGTGATGAGTGATGACTGTCTGTCTGCCTGGCGAGATAATTGAAGGTGAGCGAGCTGCGAGACAGTGAGCGAGTGAACGACAGACAGTGAGTGACACTGACAGATTTTTTAGCAACAACCAAGAAAGTAAGTGTCTAGTCTGTCTCTTAAGTAATGTTACCTGTGTGACACTTGGGATGCTACTGGCTAATCATGCATGATGCCAATTGCCAAGCTCCCGAAGTCAGGTATGCAGGTGGCTATATGCATGGTTTCAGTTTCATGACCCAAGTAACAAAAAGAGGTGGTGTAAAGTTAAAAACAACATAATATATTTTATTTTATTTTTCAATCGTTCCTATCAGGAATAAATAAATGTCCCTCTGTATGTTTTTTTTATTATCGATGATGACTTTGTGTGTTGTGTACGGCTTGGGTTGTGTACCTGTGTTTGTAGGTGTCATTTTGATATGAATTTGGCTAAAACAGTTTGTGTTTGTTAGTTACAATTATGTTGACAGGAGAGCTGAGCAGGTGGTGACATGAAAGAGAATATACTGAATAATGACATCACAACAGTATAATCCTATTGTTGATTTAAAATGATATATTACTCTAAATATGGCTAAAAAAGGGGGGAAAAAACCCTCAAATTTTGCCACCGAATCCGCCTCCCCTTGCTGGACCTCCCCTATTTCGGAACCCTGGTTACGGCCCTGAAAGCACTGTTCCCACGTCCTGCTCACGCTGCTTAGAGGCCGCCATCGACTGCTAAAGCACTGTTCTCACGTCCTGCTCACGCTGCTTAGAGGCCGCCATCGACTGCTAAAGCACTGTTCTCACGTCCTGCTCACGCTGCTTAGAGGCCGCCATCGACTGCTAAAGCACTGTTCCCACGTCCTCCTCACACTGCTTAGAGGCCGCCATTGACTGTTAAAGCACTGTTCCCATGTCCTGCTTACACTGTGCCAGTACCGACCAGCGGTACTATGTTTATCCCATGTTGTTGTGGGCCGTTCTGTATTGGCCGTAGCACCTGTGTGTTCTCCCGTCACTTCCGAGTAAAGCCTGATTACCTCCTCAGCTCGTGTCCTGGTTCTCTGTTGATATTACATGATACAGCCTCTACCGGCGTGGTGGCAGCATCGGGTTTATCCTCTAGCCCTCTGTTTAACTCCGCTACGTGTGTTGAACTGCCGTCCAACAGCAGGCTACACCTCACTAGAGCAGAAACTGTGAAGCCTACAGCCTCTACTGGCGCTGCTTAGAGGCCGCCATCGACTGCTAAAGCACACTGTTCCCACGTCCTGCTTACACTGCTTAGAGGCCGCCATCGACTGCTAAAGCACACTGTTCCCACGTCCTGCTTACACTGCTTAGAGGCCGCCATCGACTGCTAAAGCACACTGTTCCCACGTCCTGCTTACACTGCTTAGAGGCAGCCATCGACTGCTAAAGCACACTGTTCCCACGTCCTGCTTACACTGCTTAGAGGCCGCCATCGACTGCTAAAGCACACTGTTCCCACGTCCTGCTTACACTGCTTAGAGGCCGCCATCGACTGCTAAAGCACACTGTTCCCACGTCCTGCTTACACTGCTTAGAGGCTGCCATCGACTGCTAAAGGACACTGTTCCCATGTCCTGCTTACACTGCTTAGAGGCTGCCATCGACTGCTAAAGCACACTGTTCCCACGTCCTGCTTACACTGCTTAGAGGCCGCATGTCCTGCTTACACTGCTTAGAGGCCGCCATCGACTGCTAAAGCACACTGTTCCCACGTCCTGCTTACACTGCTTAGAGGCTGCCATCGACTGCTAAAGCACACTGTTCCCACGTCCTGCTTACACTGCTTAGAGGCCGCCATCGACTGCTAAAGCACACTGTTCCCACGTCCTGCTTACACTGCTTAGAGGCTGCCATCGACTGCTAAAGCACACTGTTCCCACGTCCTGCTTACACTGCTTAGAGGCTGCCATCGACTGCTAAAGCACACTGTTCCCACGTCCTGCTTACACTGCTTAGAGGCTGCCATCGACTGCTAAAGCACACTGTTCCCACGTCCTGCTTACACTGCTTAGAGGCTGCCATCGACTGCTAAAGGACACTGTTCCCATGTCCTGCTCACACTGCTTAGAGGCCGCGAAAGTGTCATCATTTTGGCAAGCAAGGACTTAGGTTACTTAGTATCCATTGAAAAGCACCATGATTTGTTTTCATTTTGTGTTATAAATAATGTTTTTTATTTTTTATAAAAAAAAAATCAAACGGTCAGTATCTCAATTGGGAAAGAAACGTCTTTTCCTCTGGCAGATTTGAGTCCTGGCCTTTCTGGAGGGCAGATTACCAATGAGAAGATCTCTGCTCATTGAATTACAATGGAACAAAGAGCATTTTTGGCACATTTTAACTTTTTCTTTTTAAATAAATGCCGGAATGTTAAGTATATTTTTCACAATCCTCCTTCCCACAGGGAAGAAGAAGAAGAAGAAAACAGAACCCAAAACCATGTACATGAATTGAAACGTTTATTGAGCTTTTGTGTGCTTGGCACCTGTATTTACATTTTTTTAAAGGCCTCCCAAAATAATATTTTTTCTATTTCCCTTTTTGTCACACATTTGTTTCCATAGCAGATTGGCCTGTAAAACTGTTATATTGCTTGGCACTTAAATACACTTATCTACAACACACCAAAACATACTTAATTACTCTGTTTTCCTATTGCTTCTTTATAACTTTTCACACAACAACTTGAAAGCTTATGTTATCGCTTGCATTCGCCATCTTATATATGCTTTAAAAAGGTAATCCACTCAAAAATAGTGAAGCCATTCCAGTCTATAAGGAAAAGGGATCGGTTGATGATGATTGTGTGATGACTGTTCCTGAATAAGCCCCTCCCACTCAAGGCGAAGGAGGCGTGACACCAGATGCTTAAAGTTCCTCGGTCACCTTGGCCTTTATGTCTTTGACTTGCTGTTTGGCACATCGGACTCCCCCTCATGGAGCCGTGCTTCGGCCATCTTGTCCAGTTGTCTCTTTCATTCCAACCAAAAACTTTACACCATAAACCGCCATCCGGCACGCCTCCACACTTCTAGAATGATGCGGCACAAGTGTTTGGTAACATGATGTCATGACTGGATAGCATTCACTGAGTCCACCAACACCAAAACATGAGTCACTTAAAGAGCTGCGGTTACTATTGCACCATAACAGATTGATGGGTTCAAACCTGATAATCCTCCTGAACCAGAGCATGCAGGTTTCCCCCCCGATCTGACTTCATCTTGGGCTTTGCTCTCAAAGTCAGAATCAGGTTTGCTGTCCCACTTCATTCTCTTTATCAACACAAAGATAATTAAATAATAGTTTTGACTCCCTTTATGTTCTATTTTAAGTAACGGAGTGTCTTCCAAAACAAAAACATGAGATGATATCCTTTTTTGAAAAGGTTCGTTTCGTACCTCGGTACATTAACATTTCATGTAAAAACGCCAGCTCCACATCAACACTGTTAACACATGGTCGTCTTTAAACCAGGTCGTGGCGTACAGACTGAAAGACTTTGGAAACATGGGGGGGTGGGGGCGGCAGTGAGGTGGGGGATCCCGGTCTCTACACCATGTGCATGGACATCTGAGAGGAGGAGCCGTACTGGCGCCCGTCGCAGGAGCCGCCGCCCTGCTGGCCGCCGGGGGGGTTGCCACTGATCATGTGCATGGTGTCCATGCTGCCATTGGACAGGTACTGGCGCTCGGCGAAGGCCCCGGCCGGAGAGGAGGAGCACAGCAGCCCGCCCTGCGGCTTCTCAGGGCTGGCGGCCAGGCGCGGGGAGGTGGGGAAGTTGTATCCGTACAGGTTGTAGGGGTTGTGCAGGGAGAAGGCGTTGTAGGAGCCCTGCTGCACGTGGTGGTGCCCGCCGTAAGGGGAGGAGCCGGACGAAGAGGAGGAGGCGGAGCTTGTGCTAGCCCCGGCCTGCATCACGTACTGCAGCTGGGAGGCCGGGAAGGACCCGAGCTGCCCGCCGTATGCCTCCATCTTGCCCCCGCCGCTGCCCTGAGGGCCGTGGGCGCCGCCCTGCATGCCGGCCGCCAGCAGGGAGGAAGTCCTCTGGGGCAGGAAGGATTCGGAAGACTGAGGCACGCCGCCCACGCCGCCTGCCCCTGCGGCCCCCAGACGTCCATAGGAGCTGTCGGCCAGGCCGCCATAGCCCTGCAGGGCGGCCATGTTGCTACGGGCGCAAGCCGGGTACTCGGACAGGCCCAGGTTGCACAGCTGGCTCTCCCGGCAGCCCACGTTGAAGGTGTTGGGGGCCAGGTGGAAGGTGGGCGGGGAGCAGGAGGGGGACAGCAGGTGAGCCGCTCCGGACGGGGAGGGGGTCCCGGTGCTGGAGGTGGTGGGAGACGTACCTGTGCTTCCACCTGGAACACAGACGACAACACACAACAGAGACCGTGAGATAAGCTGCCATTTTAACCAAGACCAGAGGGGGTCAAGACCAAGACAAACAAGTCCTATTCAAGACCAAGATAAGGGTTGAACAAATGTTAAAAATAATCTGAAGTTTCTTAACTATCTGTAGGAGCTCTGGACTAAATTATTCAAGATCCAACTAATTCAGTGGTTCTCAATGTGGGGTCTACCACTAGGGGTACTTGGGAGTGCTCCAGGGGTGCCCCCAGCAAATTGATTTTGAATTGTTAAACTATTATTTTATTTCAATTCAGTTACTAAAAGTAGACAATGTAGCATGACTGTTTCTCTGTTGTCTCTCTAGAGCTAATACAGACAGTCATGGAATTCTGGACAAAATCATATGTGAGAGTAAAAATATTCTCAGATTTGGGTCTGAGACAAAACCTCATGAAATGGGGGTGCGTGGCTCTAATCATTAGAGCCGTGCTACTACACAGTAGAGTCTAATGTGTAGTAGCCTAAATTAGGCTTCCTCGTTTTTTAGAACCGAACCGAACCTAATTTAGGACCTAACCACTTTGATCCACATGCACTGCACCTCGTACCCCACAGGCTAATTGCATGGCTTCGCTCTTTGAAAGTCGTGAACCATATCATAAAATATATCGCTCGTATCTGCAGATAAATATGGATTCAGTTTTGAGCATGTCTGGTCAACAGAACAGTCCTTTCCTCAATAAAAAAGCCATGCGCTCTGAATTTAGACATGTATAGACTCAGCTGAAAGGGGAATATAAAAAAGAAACACACACACAGAAAACTTGTTGGCACATATTGTATCCACTAAAGTCAAGCTTTCTGGAATGGAGGGATAGCTGTGGGATATCAATCACATATTTCTCTATTAATGAGAATTTGGCCTGGGTTCATCTCGCTGTTGGAGAATTTCAGTTTGAAAGCAGAATAAGGAGGGAAGGGATGACGGGGGGGTGGGGGGGCATAACTAAATAATTCAGGACTGGCTTGGCTGGGGTTCTGATTTTGCACCATATGCCTTCGATAATATCACTGCTGGGAGGGGGGCTGCTTTCTGGGGGAGAGAGAAATGAAGAAAAGCCAGCGAGGAAGAGAGAAGGTGAGGTAGATACTGCATATTATATGGAGGGAGGGAGGGAGGGAGGGAGAGATAGGAGAGAGGGAGGAAGAGAGGAGAGAGGCAGAGAGATGGAGAGGGAGAGAGAGGGAGGGAGAGAGGCGGAGAGATGGAAAGAGAGGGGGAGAGAGGGGAAAGGGAGAGAGAGATAGAGAGGGGGAGGGAGAAAGAGAGGACAATAGTTTGGTGATGTCATGTTTTCCCCTCAGCTCTCGTTAGAAGGGCTTGAGTTGCTTCAGCGCCGCGGGGGAAGAGTTGATTACTTGAAGGGAACGGGGTGTCTGGTGCCATAAGGGTAAAGCTACACACAGGCGCGCGCGCGCACACACACACACACACACACACACACACACACACACACACACACACACACACACACAACGCACTGCAGTGTCCTTTCTGGGTGACCCCAGGTTCATTGGCGGCGCGAGGACTTTAATTAAAGTCTAATGGCTTCATAGGAGTCTAATGATAACAAACAGATGTCCCACTGCTCGGAGCGTCACGTCATGCTGACCTCTAGAGGCGACGGGCGGAGGCGCGGCATGTGAGGAAATCGAGCAGCTAGAAGCGGCGAGGCCCGTGATGTGAGCCATGACTGAGACTACGGCGCCGTAGGGTGGACGTCGTGTCGCCAAGCCGTTCCAAAAGCCCCGGGGTCGGCTTAATGATTTTCGTTTCGAGGGCTCGGCGCAAAGTAAAAAGTTCAGCAGACACAGGCCGCTCCGCCAGAGAGGCAGCGCATGGCCAAGCTCAAGCCAAGGACAGCCATCGCTGATAGGCTGCAGGATGTAGTGAGACACAGGGAAACTATGCAGAGGCAAGGTTCAGGTTGGGACAGCATGTGGGACAGCAGGTCGCCGTAACACCACACTGGTGCTCCACTAGGGGGGCGAGAAAATGTTGCTCTCTTGCCTTTTTAGTAGGCCCTGCTTGACTGTTTTATGAGTCATAAATTATCTTATTTTAGCTTACCTTTTTTTTAGTAGGTAAAATCCCATTGAGCGCCAAAGAGAGCAGCATAAAAGACAGGGCAAGAGGGAAACAGTTAAAAATTAGAAGCACTAAACAATTTGGGACAATAAAGATATTGAACATTGATCAGAGATTGATTGATTGAATATAGCCTATAATACAGTACTATTGGTGTTGGGGAAAGTTTCTTTAAAGGTGATAAGTTGCTTTATTTTCTTATGTTAAAAAAATAACTAGTTATCATGTTACAATATTTGGGGGGGAGGAATGTTAGCATGTTGTCTGCATGAGATGATAAAGGGTAAATAAATAATAAAATTGAGAGAGAAAAAAACATCATTCTTATTTTAAAAAGTAACTAATACAGTCATGGATTGCAAGAAGAGAGTGGTGTGTTAGTACTATAGCAATGTTTCTCAGAGTTGGGTTCAGGGACAGCCAGAGGTCCTTCAACGGTCCCCAGCAAAATGAAGAACAGTTCAATTTCACTATTATGCAATTCACTTGAACATATCCCAGAATGTTTAAGAGCTACAGTAATCATTGGTTTCTGTCTCACCACTTATCTCCCCACTGACAGTTTGATAATTCAATACTAAATCAACAACTAAAATCCTCCCATATGGGCCTCCTGGGAAACAGTGCGATCAAATGGGGGTCAGTGGGCTTTGTGTGTGTCTATCTGAAGATCCGGGACATGAAAATGACTGTGATCCCTGCTACAGCGCAGTGGTTCTCAACCTGGGGTCCGCGGACCACCCGGGCTCCTTGAGGGGGTTCCAGGGGGTCCCCGGCAAACTGATGAATTATTAAACTTCATCAT